>NC_039368.1:46652546-46953143 GCF_003573695.1 Papaver somniferum
AATTCGATTCCGGATAAGAAACTAAGTTAATTCTGATCTTAGTTTATCTTATCAAAGTGAGGTTTCGGTTATTCAAGTCTAATCGAATGCCTAAACAAGGAATACAAGTTAACTAACCTAGTACTTGTCTTGTTTAAAATTGAAAGGTCTAAGTTTATGGATAATTAGAACTTGATGAGAAAAATGTAGTTTATCTTTATTTTGGTCTTATCGAATTAAGCGGTTGTTCTTGAACAATCGGTTTAGCAAAGGGACTAATGTGATTAGTTGTTTTTGGTTTGCTAAACCAAATTAGAAAAATTGTTTCGGACAATTGTTTCCTTGGTAACAGATCAAAATAAGACTACTTGTAATTTCGGTTTTGATATTGGTTATCATAACGTGATGTGTGGAACCCTCGTGCCTAACTCTACAAGTTTGCAAGTTTATTAGATTTGTAAGATTCTTTTCGTGTTGTCCTTTATTTTTTCGTTTCTTTGTCATTTTTGTGACAAAAAGGGGGGAAATGTATGGAGTAAACAGGTGATGTTGACATTGATTTTATATTGATTGGCATCGCTAGGGAAAAGAACATTGATACTTGAATGTTTTATCTAACGAAAGAGTAAAAGCACAGACTAAGGGGGAGTAACATATCATATAAATTGGTATAACAAAGACGTGCGAATTGAATATCTACCTATCTTCCTTAGGGGAGTATTAAATTTGTTATTATAATGTCAACAACGGCATTTTCAAGGATTCAATGTAAGCAGTTTTATTGTATTGTTGAATCGGGAATCAAGCGGATTTTAATGAATTCTTGTAATCTATTTATCCATATGATGTAAGATTTTTGTCACTAACATTGACAAAGAGGAAGATTGTTAGAGCATTGCTCGGTTGAACCCACCAAGCGTTGGTATGTCAAGTTTGGTTGTCATATTTTAGTGAATCAAAACTCATGTTAAGAGTCGCTTGATTATGTACTGTAATCAAAACTCATGTTAAGGTTAGCTTGAAAGTATTAAGATATGAGAGATTACAAGTATTGCGAAGTCTTGAAGATGTGAAGAAGCAAGGAGCTACAACGACAACAATCATCCTTCCACTTGAGGTTAATGATATTTGACTTGAACTGTTTCATTCCCTAACGTATCTTTCAAGTCGTGCATATTGAAAACATAACTGTGAAGCATATTTGAACTCTAGATAGACATAATATTAAGGAATACAATACGAGGTTTATTGCTTAACCATTTAACTCTGTAGATAAGACATTGCCATAATCATTTGAATGCTATTGTGATTATGTATGGGTATGAGGTGAGGATTTCATCATAGGGAACAATGTTTACATGTGTTCCAGGGAAGTAAGTTCATAAACTTGTTTGTGGACCGAAAAGGAAATTGCCAGGTGTTATTGGTTTTGTTATTCATTGCATATCTTATGGACAACCAATATGTGTGATAGAGTATAACCGCTCACAACTTGTTGCGTTCTTGGTAGAACTATTCACAAAGGCCTGACTTATGTACTGGTATAACTTTTATTAGTAAAACCGATCTTAAGTAATCACCTGTGGTATGATCAGATTCTGTATGTCTGACTGGTAGGCTTCTAAAAGATGGGTATAAAAATGAAGCGAAATGAAACGCGGGCCTACAGTAATACCGCAAGTGCACGGTCGTCAGTTGTAGCTCGTGCAAGTACGGGTCGATCCACAGAGATCGGGTGTGTTTTGAGTGTTCTAGCTATTTTGGGTTCTAGTTGCTATTGGGCTATGGAGCCTTTTGGCTTGGGCTTTGAGTACTAATGGGTTTGAATGCCCTTTGAATGAACTGAGCCTTTTGCTCAGTTGGTCTTAAAATGAATTGAACTGGGCCTTAATAATGAATTTGGGCTTGGAGCCTTAATGAACTGGGCTTTGATTAAGCCCACAGTTGACTGAATTGGGCTTCAGTTTGAAGTGAGCTTTGGGCTCAGTTGGCTTTTGGATTTGGTTCAAACCTGGGCTTGGTCTTGAACTGAGAACTGAGCTTGGGTTTTTTGGATTGCTGTGAGCTTTGGAGCAGCACCAGAAGGGTTGCAGCAGCAGCTGCAGCAGAAGCAACACAGAGAAGGCACCAGCAGCAACACAAGCAATGAATGCAGCAACAGCAGGGAAGCAACAGCAGGGCAAAACAAGGCAAGAGGAAGAAAACAGAGAAGCAACAGAGTTGCAGGGCAGTGGAAGCAAAGATGGCAGTGAAGCAAAGACAATGCAATAAGAAGCAAAGACAATGAAGAAAATTTAACAAGACAATGACTCAACAAGCAAAACAAGGCAATATAGCAAAGGGAAAGAACACAGCAACTACAAGCAGAAAACAGTGCAAGATGAACCAAGGCCTAAGCCAAGGGCAGGGATGATAGTGAAACTGAAATGGAGCAAAACTAAGGCATTCTTCTAGAGTGGGAAGAGAACTAGCTTGCTCATTGTCACTAGTGAGCACTAGTTTCTCCCCACTACTCAATCAAATCAGTGCAACCTAAGCATACAAAAGGAATGGCAAGATAATCAGCTTGCTATGAGCACTGATTTCTTCCATTGCACAATCAGTTCAATGCTTCAAAGGTAACTAGCTTAGCATTCCATCAAACTAACATCAGTGAACTAAACATTAACATTACACAAACATCAACAGGAACATAACAAATTAACAGGATATGAAACCAAGCACATTAACAGTGAACAACATTAACCTAACATGATAAACTAACACTAACAGGGACTCACAAAACAGAATGTAACATAAAATTGAAAATGAAATTAACATGAAATTAAAACTAACATAAACCTAGAATTGGACTATAACAGCATGGATTAATCAAAACAACAAACATTAAACATGACATGAAATTAAAGAAAACAACAAATTTAAACATTAACATTAACTTTAAACTGAATGAGAAATTAGAACATCAAATTATAAGAAACCCTAAAATTAAACAGTTGAAATTGAAATTAAAATTAAACCTAAACTAACCCAATTTTGGGGGAATCTCGGCTAGCCCAAGAACACCCTCTACACCATACCCATCTCTTCTATTTATACAAAAAATGTAAGCAGAACCCTAATTTTGAAAACCCTAATTTTTCTAGGGTTTGAAACTTCACCTAATTGACGTGACAAAACAGCTTCAAAATGTCGACCCATGCTTCTTCTTTCTTCTCTGCTCCTTCTCCATGTCTCTGTTGCGTCGAATCATAGCTATCAACCTAGTTCCTCGAGTTCACATGCCATCAGTGAGAGGCGTGAAATGGATGAACTAACTTGACAGTTAGGAGAGATGGTGGCGTCTGTGATGTCGGGGAAGAGGGTGGTTTGGCAGACATGGTGGTACGGTAGAGCAGTTGTGGAGTTGGTGGTGGTGGCAGCGAGTTGGTGGAGCAGGTGGAAGGGGAAGGCTCTGCTGTGGAGAAGTGATGGAGGAGAGGTCGACTGTTTTGGGAAGAAGGGTATTAGGTATTTGGGTATTAAGGTGTGAGGCAGGGATAAAGATTTTGATGTTTCGCGAAGCTTAGCCGTGGGATGTGGAGCTGGTAGGTAGATCGGACGGTGATGCGGAGGCAAGCGAGGAGCGACCGTCGGATGAAGGGATACAACGAAACGAACGGTGCTAGATTAGGTTAGGTGCTGTAGTGTAAGGCGGAGATATCAAACTTTGATGAACAGCAAGGGAGCAGCCGTTGGATTCAACTACCATCTAATCTGAAGGCTTGGAATTTCAGCGCTGTGGTGCTTGGCAGAGACTTCAGATTTTGATGCTCTATGAAGGAGCGACCGTCGGATGCTTCTGAGAACTGATCTGATGGCTGAGAACGGAGGCGTTTTTGTGTGTAGAAAATGAGGTTGTGCGCACCATTCTTCGCGGCTTCCTTGCGTGATTTCTCCCGGCTTTTCACTACTTTTCTGCTCTTTTTGCTCCGCAAGTCATCCAGACTTTATTTATTACCTAAAAATACAAAATTAATTAATAAAAATATTTATTCTTGAAAACAATGAAAATACAGAATATGGGATAAAATGTAGAATTAATGCATAAAAGATGAGTTAAATGCCAACAAAAAGGGATAAATATATACAATATTTGGCACTCATCACTGACCAATTAAAAGGAAAAGGGGAACCGATCCTAGTATGGGGTGCAGCAAGGTTTATAGCAGAAAGGGGAACCGATCCTATGGACATGTGCAACACGTTTTTAGGCAAATGAGAACCGTTCCTATGGACATGTGCAACACATATAAGTTAGATACCATATATATGTGGGGAACCGATCCTAGTACCTAGTCAACCGAATTTCTGGAAAGCTAGTGTGACTATTCACAGTACTCACATGGAGGTAGAACCGAAACTTGTTTTCATAGAACCGTAAACCCATGGTTGTGACTGAACGTTGGTTTGATCAATCACATAGTTCTTGAAAGTCGGATGAACCAATTCTAAACTTGTTTGGACGTGTGGCAAATCGGTTTCAAGGTTGTAAGTGTGAAAGAGAACTTACAAAGTTAAGATGTCGACAAACTTTGAACACGTGCTGTGAATGTTTATTTCTTTAATTGTTCAAAGATATTCCTTAACGGCTAAGGGAAGAGAATCCCAGAATCGAAACATAAGTAAGTTAAGAATATTTTAATTAAGGTTATTAATTTCATTTTGTAGGGAAATTACAGAATTAATAATGTGCATTTACTAATTAGATTTTTCGAGAGATTTCGATCGTTATTTTTGGAGCATTTCCAAGAATTATGGAAACCGAATTTGTGCTTTAATGAATATCTTGAGAATATTTTCGGTTTTGGAAATTCCTTGGTGTCCAAAATTCCTTGTCTATAAATACTCGAAGTTTGCCTTTCTAGCAAACTAATCCTTCGTAACAACAGATTTACTGTTTTGTTGTTGTTACTGGTGTAGCCGCCTATTCGGAGAGGAGAGTAACCTAATTAGGAGAAATCTCTTACGGTTGCTCAGTTTAAAGTCTTCTTTGGTATTGAGAAGCTCTAGCGCGACCCATTGGTGGGAAACTAGATAATTGCGGTTTATCTTTTGTTTTCGATTGATTTGATTGACTAACGGTGGTTGAAATCTGATTGCACCTTGTTTGTTTATTCTTGAGAATCTTCTCTTCTGATATAAGATTCACTCAAACTAGTTCAGAGTTTCGATAGGGATCTTTAGACTGTTATTAGTTCTAAATACGATCTTGTGATAATCCATTGTTAACAGACTCCGTTCTGTGCATGATTGATCACAAGAGATTCAAGTGATTGTGTGCAGGTTTTTATTGAAGATTTAAGAAGATTTGAAGACAAAGAAGATATTGAAGATCTGACTTGGGTTTTATAATCTTTGGTGTGCACAATACTTGTTTTGGTAAAAGAGGATCCAATTAATAATCGGTTTATCCTTGTGGTAGATTGGATTGATTAATTGAGTAGATCGGCATCAACACGGTTCTTCGGATTAAAGGTGTTGTTGGCTTGATCTTAATCGATTACCTTTGGGTGATTGAACATAATATAGATCTAAGGACCTGACGAAGGAGTTTATGTTGAGATAAACGGAAGAGCCTTTGTCCGACTCATATCACTTGGTTGAATAGAGTTGATACCAAACAAATTTGTTGTTCCTTTACTGTTTGGAATACGAACCAAAGGAATTGTTCCAAGTACGTGACTTATTTATAAGTTGGAGGCGTGGGAATACAGAAGGAACTAGGTGAACTATAGGTTTATTTACTATACGAAGTTAGTGTAATTTCGTGTAGCGGCTTAATCCTGAGAGTATCCAATTCTGGACTAGGTCCCGAGGTTTTTCTGCATTTGCGGTTTCCTCATTAACAAAATCTTGCTGTGTCATTTACTTTTATATTCCGCATTATAATTGTTTTATTATAATTAAAGTAAATTACACAAACGTTAATTCCTATTTACTTGATAAGCAATCCTATTGTGTTTGGTTAAGTCTGAACCTTTGTATCAAGTAAACATACTTCGTTGTTGTATTGTCTCAATCTCGTATCCATACACGATCACACGAAGTGTGAACCGATTAGTTGTATTGTCTCGGCTCAGTCCATAGATAATCACTTTCGGAGAAAGGACTTATAGGTAGGAAATTTTTTAGCTTGAGGTATATTTGGGTACCCTCGCCTTTTAAAGAAGTTTTGTTAACGAGGAAACCGCAAATGCAGAAAAACCCCGGGACCTAGTCCGGATTGAACACACACTGTATTAAGCCGCTACAAACACTATCCTACTACAAACTAACTTCGGTCTGGACTGTAGTTGAACCCTAGTCAATCTCACACTGATTCAAGGTAGAGGTTGCGCTCCTTACGTCTTTGATCCCAGCAGGATACTACGCACTTGATTACCTTAAATGATCTCACCCACAACTAAGATTTGCTACGACCCAAAGTCAAAGACTTTAATAAACAAATTTATATCACACAGAAAAGTCTACATGAATAGATAAATCTGTCTCCAACAGAAATACCTACGAGTTTTGTTCCGTCTTTTGATAAATCAAGGTGAACATGAACCAATTGATATACAAGACTTATATTCCCGAAGAACAACCTAGAAATATCAATCACCTCACAATAATCTTAATCGACTAGCGAAACAAGATATTGCGGAATCACAAACGATGAGACGAAGATGTTTGTGACTACTTTTCTATCTTGCCTATCGGAGAAATTAATCTCGAGCCAATTTTACAATTGTACTCAATACAATAGAAACAAAAACATCATATCACGCAACTACAGAGAAAATAGTTGGGTCTGGCTTCACAATCCCAATGAAGTCTTCAAGTCGTTAACCTAAAGGGTCTCAATAGAAACCTAAGGTTAAAGGAGAATTGACTCTAGCTTATACAACTAGTATCACACAGGAGGTGTGGGGATTAGGTTTCCCAATTGCTAGAGTTCTCCTTTATATAATCTTCAAATCAGGGTTTGCAATCAATGCTACCTTGGTAACAAAGCATTCAATATTAACCGTTAGATGAAACCTGATTAGATTCAAGCTAATATCTTTCAACCGTTAGATCGAATATTAGCTTGTTATACACAAATGAAATGCACGTTCATTTAGGTTTGTGTAACTGTACCTAAACGTGTACACCTAGTTGGTTCAACAGTAATTAACTAAATGGTTAGCCATATGAGCACTTTTATATCAACCATATTCATCCTCACCATAACTAGTTCAAATAACTCAAAGAACTAGTTAGAGAGTTGTTCAATTGCTTATATCTTATGGAAGTATACAAGACAAAATCGAAGCAAAATCGATTTTGATTCACTCGAACCGAATCATGAACATTATATCCACAGTTTGAAAATTGCATTCCTTATTATATAAATGTTTTAGTTCATGAACAAACCAATTTTAGAAAGTAACATACTTAAGTATGCGTACGGGTATGCGTACTTAAGTAACTGGATTTGAGTTTGTTTTGTTTTTCAAACTCAGTAGAAATTCACGGACTTGAAATTTTCGCCATTATGAGTACAGGTACGCATACTTAGGTAACCAGATTGAGTTGGTATTGATTTCCAAACTCGACAGAAATTCACGGTTGTGAACTTCCGCCAATATGCGTACGAGTACGAATACTTACCCAGTCTCCAACAACTATTTAGTACACACACAAGTATGCATACATTTGGTTCCCGGTTTGGACTTATACACTAATGTGCGAACACACTATATGCTTATATCCAAAGATGGTTTCATATTCTAAACTCTCATTTCAATCATTGAAACATGCTTAGAGGATGTTATATAGAGGTTATTCACACTCCATTTTTCATCAAAGCGATTTTCAAGAGATTGAAATATCCAACATGACTTTCGTCACTTGTAAAGATGAACTTAGCCAAATCGAAAGCTTACCAACACATATTTCGAGAAATAGATAAGAGAGATAAACTCGGCTCGAAATAACAAATGTGTATAATCGAAGTCTATATAGCAATACGACTTTTGTCTCAAGATAGGAGATAGAGTAGATAGGATTTTGAGTGATAGATAAGTTCAAGTCTCCACATACCTTTTAGTCGATGAAGTTCCACCAGTTCCTTGAGTAGTTCTTCGTCTTTGCATGATGAACGCCGTGGAGTCTAGAGCTCAACTACACTTTCTACCCTAGTCCGAGACTTAGCTATAAGTAGACTAGAAATCAAGACTTATAGTTTTGGCAACTAAACTTGATAAACAAGCTTGAGATAGCAACGCTTGCGAGTTCGACCGAACAGTTCTCTAACAGTTTCAATGGAGAAATCGGTAAAATAAGAGTCATCTCTTGATGATTTAGCACTCTTTGCATCAGTTATGACTGAAACTCATGATGTCTCTCTTCATGATAATCCTCAAGATTCTCTAAGAAAACGGATTCTTACTGTTAGAGGTTGCATTAGATATCATGAGTTGATGAAAAAGGATTCAAAAGAAGTACTAGCTGATCTTCATTCTCAACTGTTTGAGATGAACAAATTGTCTACTGAAAAAGGAAGTGCTCTGAAGAATTTGAATCCAGTTTTCAAAAGCAATCTTCACAAGACTTGCGATTAAAAGGAAAAATAGACATCAATTTTTGATTTCTTTCAATTATTGTTTAAGGTCTATTATGAATAAAACTATCTATTATTTATGAATAAAATTATTATTATATAATTTTTCTTGTGATAGTTTTCGATTACATTATATGTGCTTGAATGCTTTATCTTATTGCTATTTGTTTATGAGATGTTTGATTTCGGTTTTCATAACCTTAACTATTCGATATCATATGGTGTGAACCCTTATGGTTTGGGTGACATTTTGGTTCAGCAGGATTAAGTTCTAACCCATGTTGGTAGGCTTTATCAAAGGATCATAAGGGGTTCCGATTGAAACTAATATGTGAAAAAGTCACAATATGTTGAATCGTTTGGTTTAGCATAAAACCATATGTGTTTCGGGATTTCAACTTTTGCATTGCATTAGTTAAAACCGATTTTCAACCTTTCTCTGGTAAATGTTGTCTTTTGTTGTTGTTCTTTTGTCTTGCGAGAGGATGACAACACAACGGGGTAGAGTTCTAATGTGAGCTTGCGCTTAATGATATATCTTTCTGGGGTGAAGAGGATGCGGAGATTGAGGTAACGAATTTGTTAGTTAATCGTTTTTTTGTTTAAGAAAAGCCTGATTTTATTTCATACATTTATTGCTTTTGCTTAACAAAATTTCGGTATAATTGATGTTTATTCCATTATTTGTGTATGGATGTGTGTGTGATTCAATTGTTTCCGGTTAAGAAAAACTATTGTTATCTTTCTTTATGGTTTGGTATCAATTGTTTAGGCTTACGAAATTTCGGTGCAATTGCGGTACTATAATGTCTATGTTTGTTTCAATTGCTTTCGGTTGAGATAAATAATTATGCACGTTGTTTTATTTGGTTTGTACGAATTGCTTATGGCTTAACAAAAAGGTTTTTGGGATCAATTGTTTAGTCCAATTCGATTCCGGATAAGAGAAACTAAGTTAATTCTGATCTTAGTTATACTTATTAAAGTGGAGGTTTGGGTTATTCAAGTCTAATTGAATGCCTTAACAAGAATGCTAGTTAACTAGCCTGGTACTTGTCTTTTTCAAAAGTGAAAGGTCTAAGTTATTATTTGAATAATTAGCTACTAATGAGAAAAATAAAGTTAATTCTGATCTTTATTTTGGTTTTATCGTACAAGTGATTGTATTTGTACAATCGGTTTAGCAAAAGAACTAAGGTGCTTAGTCAATTTTTTAATTTGCTAAACTATTAGGGAAAATTGCTTCGGGCAATTGTTTCCTCGGTAACATATCAAAATAAAATTACTTTGTAGTTTCGGTTTTGACATTGGTTATCTAAAATGGTGTGTGGAACCCTCGTGCTTAACTCTTATAGGTTTTGAGATTTGTAAGATCTTTTCGGTTTGTCTTTTAATTGCTCGTACCTTTGTCATTTTGTGACAAAAATGGGGAGAAATATATGGAGTAAACAAGTGATTTGGTATCACTAAGGAAAGGACAATGGTGCTTAAACGTTATATATAACGAAAGAGTAAAGCATAGACTAAGGGGGAGTAACATATCATATTGATACTTGTGGTTATCTTAACTACAAAGGGAATAAAAAATACGTGCGGATTGAAAATCTACCTATCTTACATTTATGGGGAGTATTAGATTTGTTATTATAATGTCAATAGCGGCATTTATGGATTGAATGTATACAGGTTATTGTGCAGTTAAAACTTGGAATCAAGCGTATGTGTAATGAATTTTTGTAATTTGTTTATCCATATGATGTAAGAGTTTTGTCACTAAAATTGACAAAGGGGGAGATTGTTAGAGCATAGATCGGTTGAACCCACCAAGCGTTGGTATGTCAAGTTTGGTTGTCATATTTCAATGAATCAAAACTCATTTAAAGAATCGCTTTATTATTTACTAGAGTCAACTTCGTATAGGTTAGCTAGAAAGTTACTAGGATATGAGACTTACAAGTATTACATGAAGACTTGAAGAATGTGAAAAAGTAAAGAGCTACATCGACGACATCATCCTTCATCTTGAGGTTAGTAATATTTGACTTGAACTATTTCATTCTTAACATATCTTTCAAGTCGTGCATATTGAAAACATAACTGTGATGTGAAGCTGTGAATGATTATACTCTAGTTAGACATAGTATTAAGGAATTACAATACGAAGTATAACGTCTATCTTTTGAACTTCGTATATAAGACATCGACATAATCGTATGAATGCTATTGTGATTATGTATGGTTATGGGTGAAGATTTCGTCATATGAAACAATGTTTTACATTCGTTTAAAGGAAATACAATTCATAAACTTGTTTTATGAATCGAAAGGGAAATCGCTAGGCTTATTGGTATTGTTATTCATTGCAAATCTTTGGATTACCAATATGTGTGTTTAGTATAACCGCTCATAACTTGTTTATGTATCTTTGTAAAACTAATCACAATGCCTGACTTTTGTATCTTTATGACTTTTATTAGTGAAACCGATCTTAAGTAATCACCTGAGATGGTATGATTGATATATTGTAATTGGTATGACCAACTCTAGACATTGGAGAACCGATCCTAGTAAGAGGTGCAACCGATCACAAGTATGTGGAACCGATCCTTGTAAGAGGTGCAACAAGTCTTAGTATTTGGTAATCGATCCTACGACTTGTGCAACCGATCACAAGTAAAATACCATATTATGTGGTAACCGATCCTATTACCTAGTCAACCAATTTTTGGAAAGCTAGTGTGACCGATCTTAGTACCCACATGGAGGTAGAACCAAAGCTTTGTTTTGGTAGAACCTTGAAACCCATTAATGGTGATTTGATAGGATAATCAATCACATAGTTCTTGAAAGTCAGATGAACCAATTCTATACTCGTTTGGAAGTGTGGCAAATCGGTTCCAAGATTGTAAATATGAAAAAGGATTTACAAAGTAAATATGTCGACATACTTAGAACATGTGCAGTAATTCTTATCTTTTATTGTTCAAAGATATTCCTTAATAACTAAAGGAGAATCCCGAATTGAAATAAATTGAGAATCTTTTAATTAAGGTTTTTAGTTTTATATGCTTTTAATTTCCAACAATTAAATGCATATCTTTAGAAAATAAAAATTGGTAATGTGCATTTACTAATTGGAGATTTTCTACTGAGATTTCGGTCAATATTTGGACAGTGCATTTCCAGGAATTATGAAAACCGATTTTGGCTTAATTGCATATCTTTGAGAATATTCGTTTTTGGAAATTCCTTGTTGTCCAAACTTCCTTGGTCTATAAATATTGAAGTTTGTATTTTGAGCAAACTAATCCTCAGAGCCATCAACACTACCTAGTTGTGTTGTTACTAGTGGAGCCATCTATTCGGAGAGGAAAGTACCCTAATTAGGCGAAATCTATTACGACCGCTTGTTTTAAAGACTTCATTGGGATTGGGAAGCTCTACGAGTACCGTTGATGGGAAACTAGATAATTGTAGTATATTATTAGTTTTCGATCGATTTGATTGACTAACGGTTGATGAAGTTTGATTGCACCTAGTTTGTTTATGCTTGAGAATCTTCTATTTTTTTATAAGATTCACTCAAACAAGATCGAAGTATCGACGGGGATCTTTAAATATGTTTGTAGATCTAAAGACGTCTTGTGATAATCCATCGTTAACAGACTACGTTCTGTGTGTGATTTATCACAAGAGATTCAAGTTGTTTGTGTGCGGGTGTTTATTGAAGATCTAAGAAGATTTGAAGACAAAGAAGATTTCTTATTTGAGTTCATAATCTTTGGTGTGCACAAAACTTGATCGGCTGGGGATCCAACTATAATCGGTTTATCTTTATGATAATCTTGATTGATTAGTTGAGTAGATCGGCATCAATACATTTCTTTGTAATTAATAGTATTGATTGCATAGTCTAGATAATTATTGTGGTGGTTGTTGAATAGATAGATTTAAGAACCTGACAAAGGAGTTTATTGGGATAAACGGAAGAGCCTTTTGTCAAACTCATATCACGTTGCTTGAAAAGAGTTGTTACCGAACAAATTTGTTTTTCCCTTACTGTTTGGAATATGAACCAAAGGAATTGTTCCAAGTGCGTGACTTAACACAAGTTGGAGGCGCAAGGATACCGAGGGAACTAGGTGAACTATAGGTTTAGTTGTTGGGTCTCAACTATACGAAGTTGGTTTAATTTTGTATAGAGGCTTAATTCTGAGAATATTCAATTCTGGACAAGGTCTCCGGGTTTTTCTGCATTTTTGGTTTCCTCGTTAGCAAAATCTTGTTGTGTCTTTTACTTTTCTATTTCTCCAATTATAATTGTTTTTATTATAATTAGAAGTAAAATACACAAACATTAATTCCTAATTACTTGATAGCAATCTTATTGTGTTTGGTTAAGTTCGAACCTATTATCAAGTAATCATACTTCATTGTTGTATTGTATCGATCTTGTATCCATAGTCAATCACACAAGTTATCTTGTTGTCGTATTATCTCGATCTCGTATCCATAGACGATCACATGAAGTGTGAACCGATTAGTTGTATTGTCTCGACTCAGTCCATAGATAATCACTTTCGGACAAAGGACTTATAGGTGGAAAAGTTTTATATTGAGGTATATATTTGGGTACCCTCGCCTTTTTACGGCTGGTCGACAAGGGAAATCCAATCGTCAGAAAGTATATGGATGGGTCGAAAAGGGAAATATGGTCGTCATAAAATACATGGCTAAGTCGACAAGGAGAATCCAAATCGTAAAACAGTGTACGACCAGGAGTTGACCTGTAATCTGAGAATGTTTGGATGGTTTAACTTACGGCCTAGAAAACGAGTCGTAAAGCAAAAACGTCCATGTGACCAGGCCGTTGAAATAGTTATGGATGAGTATCCCAACCAGCGCCAACAATATTAAATAGCATTTAATGTTGACGGTCAGGAAACCCAGGCGCTGCTGACAGTATTAAATACTCCCTCCGTCCTAGTTTACTTGCCAAAATTGAGTTTTTTTGACAAAAGTATACCAAAAAATTACTATATTTCCCACTAAAATTATCTAATTATCAAGAAAAAAATAAAAACTAGGATACAAAAACTTGTATATTAAACAAGTGATTTGAAAGATTGATGGTGTATGTGGAAGTAATTTGAATTTATTTCAAATTTTTGCAAAATTCTATTTTGGCAAGTAAACTAGGACGGAGGGAGTAGCATTTAATACTTCCCATGCACGTAGAAAAAATCTGGTCGTAAATTTATATTTACTGCCAGGAATTTTTATCGTTCCATCTGCAAATCTTTGGTAACGTATGGGAGTTCATCAAGAGCGAGCCGTTAAACATAATAACGACCAGGATTTCATGGATTCCCGGCCGTGAACAGTCCTGACGGCTAGAAACCTAAGGTTTTTAGAAGGAAAAAATCGAAACTTCTTGCAACTCTAACCTTCAAAACTGAAATTGGAGTTAGGTTAGAGGTATACCTGGTTATCTTGAGCATTTGTTGTTTTTTTTCGATTTCTTCTTCTTCTTGGGTTGGTCCTCCGAAATCATAGTAAGGTTCATAATGGTTATATTGAGTTGGAGAAAAAAAAAATCATGATCAGCAAAGAACTGATCGTTGTTGATGGGTATTAATATGTTATCGTATTTTGAAGATGAGGATTCATCTACATCAAAAGTGTTGTTTGAATCACTCATTTCCAATTTTTTCCCTAAACTTTTTTTTTCTCTTCTTCTTCTCTTCCCTCTGATTTTTTTTTTTGTGGTTTTGATTTTCATCTTAATCACTTAACTTAAAAAATGAATTAGTCTTAGTTGAATAATTAATCATGATTAGTGATGTTAATCAAGTTTATCATCCCAAATCAAATGAGGACATATTTGACCCTATGCATACCAAAAAAACCAAGACTTTTACAGCCCAATAGGTGGCACTAATCATACAAGTGAAAACTACAGCCAAACCCATTTTACAGATTTCTTCCACTGTGAAACCCACGCTTAGAAAAATTCAGGCGCGCACCCATTTTCTGGGGTAAAATTTCTCCCACACCCAGAATTTCTAAAATTATATTTCTTCACATTCCGCAAAATTTCTTCTTCTATTCCTTACCTTCTTCTTCTCTACTGTGAGTTTCTTCTCTATTGATTCTTAGGTTACAAATCGAACAAAGGTTCTTAGGTTAAAGTCGTGGAAGCTATTGCAGAAAGATGGTTGAAGCTGCTGTCGAATCTGGTGATGGTTGAAGAGAATATTTATTAATAAGATAGAAAAGCAGAAACAGAGATGAAGAGATTGATAAGAAAATGAAATCCGGACAAAGCTTCATCAACAATCGATCCTAAGGAGGATGAATTCTCTATTCGCTTTTTTCATTTTACTCTTTTTATTATTAGATCTGATGATTTTATAAACAAAACTTTGAGAAAGCTTTTCTAAAAACTTTTCTTGTTCTCTTTTACAAATCTGATTTTTGTTTTCAAAACATTGATTCGAAGTGAGTTTTGGTTGTAGATTTGCTGTCAGCGAATCATGCTTTACAAACCCATTCAGTGAATTACAAAATTTTATGCATCAAAATTTTCAGCCAATTTGGGGATTTTCTTGTGAACAAAACCAAACTAATTCCTGGTGATAGATCCCATTCTTCGTATTACAGATGTTCTCACAAGTTTTCCTAGATTACTCATCATATTTCCTTGTTGATTGCAGCAATGTAAGAACAAGATTCTTTGGTAATACCATGTATCAGCCAGCACGATAAAGCTCAACCAACATTGGACCAAGAGCGATATCGGGAACAACAGACAATCAACACGATAATGATTCAACCAGCCAACACTCAACTCTTATCCCTAGCAGTGCGATAAGCGTCGATAGATACACGAGAAGAGCGAGTTTCATCACGAGGAGAGAAGTTTCATGTGCAGAAAGAAAAGAATGAAATTACTAATAAACAGCTTGAGCTTCGAGCTTGATTACGGGACTGCCACCATTGATTTAGTGAATGAACTTGATTAAATGGAATAAGATTTAATTTGTCTGGGAAATTTCCTACGAGGTGTAGCCGAAATGAAGTTTCAGTCCGACAGAAAGGGTGAACTAGTGGAGCTGACAAGGTGGACTAAGTCGAGCTGTGCAGATAGGTGGTGCTGAGAACATTCGTTATCCCAGGTAAACATTAGCTTCCAAGTTAATGAGTCTTATATGATCTATATTTCTCGAAATCTTCTAGCAGTGTGACTTCTCCTCATATAGCTGATTACCTGTAGCTCTGAAATGTAAAAACCTTTCTCTTCATTTTGTCTCGCATTAAGTGGAAATTTTAGATTGAATATAATATTCTCCAATGTTATAAGTTAGCTCATTCGCTGATTTGGTTTTCAACTGTTATGAACTTTTTTCTGTCAGTACCATCTTTTGTTTATGTAACTATATGTGTAGTTGTCAAAATGGATGCATTACTCGTTATGCAGCTTTGAAAATGGTTGCATAACCTGTTATGCATATACAAAAGCTGTTGCATAACTTGTTATGCAATTCAGAAAATGGTTGCATAACACGTTATGCAACAACTTTTTTGTCACTATTGAAATCAATAAAAATAAAGAGAGAATAACTTGTTTATGCACCTACAATAATATCTGCATAACATGTTATGCATTCGTGAAAATGGATGCATAACCTGTTATGCATCCGAAAATATGGCTGCATAATGCATTATGCATCGAGAAAATTGTTGCACAATCTTTTACGCATCGAGAAAATAGATGCATAACCTTATATGCATCCGTAAATATAGATGCATAATGCATTATGCATCAATTTTTTATGTACGCGCTAAAATCAACCAAAACAATGGCTACATAACTTGTTATACATGCATAACTTTGTTACACAGATGCATAATGTGTTATGCAGTCGAGAAAATGGTTGCATAATTCGTTATGCATCTGCAGAATGTCTTATGCATCTTTTTTGGTGGATGCATAATGGTTATTGTTGATGGTGGTTTTTAGCTTAGGGTTAACATCGTAAAACCTTAGTCAAACAGTGACGTCATACTTGAGTAATAATGTCGCCACTAGCACATTTATTGAACCGTTCAACATGTCTGCGTAATATTACCGGGGTACCTTTTTATGTATATGCTGTGCTCCACGGCAGAGCCCTCGGTACTGACTGGCATCATCTCTACACATGACAGCCACGCATGCTAGCCAAATGTGCCAATGGCACGCCATGCCAGCCACATCTCCGTGCCAAAGGCATGCCAACCATGAAAGCCGCACCACCGTGCCAATGGCATGCCATGCCAGCCACATCTCCGCGCCAATGGCATGCCGACCATGCCAGCCGCACCACCGTGCTAATGGCCTGCCATGCCAGCCACATCTCCGCGCCAAAGGCATGCCGACCATGCCAGCCGCACCACCGTGCCAATGGCATGCCATGCCAGCCGCACCACCATGCCAATGGCATGCCATGCCAGCCACATCTCCGCGCCAAAGGCATGCCGACCATGCCAGCCGCACCACCGTGCCAATGGCATGCCATGCCAGCCGCACCACCATGCCAATGGCATGCCATGCCAGCCACATCTCTGCGCCAAAGGCATGTCAACCATGCCAGCCGCACCACCGTGCCAATGGCATGCCATGCCAGCCACATCTCCGGGCCAAAGGCATGCCGACCATGCCAGCCGCACCATCGTGCCAATGGCATGCCATGCCAGCCACACCTCTGCACCAAAGCCATGCCGGCCATGCCTCCATGTCGCTGGCTGCCAAACGAAGGGTTGCAACAATCAACGACCACCCTTCCTTCTGAGATGCAAATCTCAGCCTTCCAAGTTTGCTACCAAACGCGTGGCAATTTTTGTCCCAATGCCAAGCCCTAATTTTGGCCACGCCTAAACTATGCCAAAACCCTAATTTTGGCCGCGCCTAAAACTATGCAAAAATCCTAGCTTGGCTGCGCCTAAACCATGCCAAAGCCATGCCGGCCATGCATCCATGCCGCTGGCTGCCAAACGGAAGGTTGCAACAATCAACGACTGTCTTTCCTCCTGAGATGCAGATCTCAGCCATACAAAATTTCCACCAAAAGACTTGTGGCAATCTCTTGGCTATGGTGCCAACTCTTGGCCACGGTGCCAACTCTTGACCACGGTGCTAAAGCCCTAATTTGGCCACGCCAAAGCCATGCCGGCCATGCTACTGGCTGCCAAACGGAAGGTGGCAACAATCAACGGCTGTCCTTCCTCCTGAGATGCAGATCTCAGCCGTACAAACTTTCCACCAAACGACTTGTGGCAATCTCTTGGCTACGGTGCCAACTCTTGGCCACGGTGCCAAAGCCATGTCTCCGTGCCATTGGCTGCCAAACGGAAGGTTGCAACAATCAACGGCTATCCTTCCTCCTGAGATGCAGATCTTCGCCGTACAAACTTGCCACCAAACGACGTGAGGCAACCTTTGGCTACGCTGCCAACTCTTTGGCCATGGCACATACTTAGCTATGCCAATTCTTTGGTCACGGCACCAAACCCTAATTAGCCACGCCAAGAGCATGCGCAAGTCATGCCAGCACCGTGGCCACGCCACCGGCTACTAACGGAAGGTAACCACAATCAACGGCTAACCTTCCTCTCAAGATGCGAAATCTCGGCCGTCAAAAGTCACCACCGAACCGACAAGCCTCTCAATCTTAACTTGCCAAACAATAGCAACATGCTACACGTTTTCCACGAAAATACTCGAGATATCAAAACATGTCACAAACTGGGGGATGCTCATCAGGGTATTGGTCTGGCGGTTTACAGCGTGCGGCGTACACCGTACCGTTACAAGAAAGTGTCATAAGAGTGAGGCAGTTAGTAAATACAGGAAGTAATGGTGAAATGTTTCCTTCATTACGGAAACATCAATCCAGGCGTTACCCGTTACCGCTTTCTTCCATTTACTCAACCATTTCCACTTCTTACGAGACCAGGGTACGTTTTTGTTGCGACTTGTATAAATAGGTCTCACCTATTTCCACCAAAGGACAAGTTTTGGGCAGGATAATACAACACTCAGAAATCACTTGTTAGCTTTCCTATTTGTTAGCTTTCCACTTTCTGATACAAGTCGTCAAACAACTACTCTTCCCGAATCAACTATTGTGGTTTCAACACTCTCCCCGCTTCCCTCCCTGGATCAACCCTTCTCCTTCACTTTGTGACCGAAGCAAGTCTGGAACGACCATTTCTTGGTTTAGGCCGGATTTGTACAGATTGATCTCTCGAATCAAAGTACTCCCCTGCAGTACATTGTTTAGGGTTTAGACTCGTTTCTCACCCACACACTCGAAATTACCAAAATCAGCAGAAACTGTTTACACCCTCAAACAATTATGTATCAAGTTTTCGAAAATTTAGCATAAAATGATGATCTCCTCCGATTTTTTCGTGAAAAACAAAATTTTGATATTGTTGTTTGTACTCGTTGTGTAGCTCTCTTAAAAAGATTTTCCCACGATATAAAATTTGTAAAATTCCAAGACATGGATTTTTAGATATGTTATATCCAAGTTGCGATGCCAGTTATATCCCTGAAAATTAGGCTGCATAACGAGTTATGCCTGAAAAAATAGTATGCATAGCGAGTTATGTAATGATTCTTAACAATTTCGGATAATTTTGGGTGTCACAGAAATAATTATGAATGTCACAGTACCAAAAATTAATTGAAGGTCTGACAATAAAAATATTATTTTTTTTGGGTCTGCGCCTAAGTTACTCATCAAACAATTTTAGATTTCCACTGCATAGGAACCCGCCTGTAGGTGGCACTAATCATACAATTCCCCCCTGCCAATATAGCACGATTTTTCGGTGGGCAGCCAGAGGAACAGTGCCAACAGTAAGGGTAGAGATCTCACGAATAGGAGAATGGGCTATTCATGCGCCGTATAATGAACTCCAATAAAATAAAAAGAACTCCCCAAATAAACTCTCAAAGTGTTCGGTGTGCTGTTTCACATCATATCATCTATCGTCTTTGTCACGAACTTGTGAATCTCCAGTAATAATCGATAAGGGCTTTTGAAGATCTCTGAGATTTCAGTTTTTCTTTCTACGATCAAGGTATAGATTAGTACATGATCTCCTATACATGTTTAGATTTATATTCTTCTTTTAAGAAGTTTTTTTGGAATTTGTGTTCTGTTGTTATCTCTAGGATTAGGGCAAATTGGATTTAAAAGATTTTTGGGTTTTCACTCTATTTATGAATCTGATTTTGATCAGTTTGTATCAAATATTTGTTGGATCCTCAATTTAAAGAATTTTCAATGAAAACTGTTACTGCTTCTGTATACTTTTTCATGGTCAAATATTTTTTCTTTCGATATCTTTAGTTTCCTGTAGAACTTGATAAATATCAAGGATAATTAAAGAACTCAAAATTAAGGTAATTTTTCTGTGCGTATGTTTGAAGATTGTATGTTTTAGGCAATGGATGGTTTTGATTCATGTTGCATGCAAGAAAAAGGGTCTTTCGTTTTAGTATTGGCTTCTGGATGAAGTTTGGGTGGTTCTGTAAAGGTTGAATCAGGTCTCAAGTGGAAGTTCCATTTTTTATTTTTGTATTTTGATGATAGACGTTGTTTATGTTATTATAGTCATATGAAGTTGCTCTTTTTTCTGATAAGAAAACTAAGCAATGCAGCTAGTCCCGATTCCAAAGATTGGCGAGTGAAGTTACGTATCAAAGCCGTCGGTTATTTGAAAGGATCACTAGTAACATAGTGGATTTTGAATAAAGGGGTGAAGGCTATTTTTTTCTAGCCATGGAGAAACGAGTTGATTCCAAACTTTTTGTTAATGATGGTTCATTTATGGAAAGATTTAAGCAGCTGCAACAAGGTCAGAAAGTGAAGGGAGCTGCAGCAGAGGAGTCCCAATCAGGGATGAGTTCATCTGGTTCGAAACACAATGTTGAAACTAATAAGGCGGCTTTGGATTTGAAAGCAGACAACAAACGAAAGCTGAACCCTGGTTCTTCAAGTGGTAAGCTAGCATTCAGCTTGAAGCAGAAATCAAAACTTGTTGCTGCTCCAATTAAATTAGGTGCAGACGAGGATGAAGAAGAGGGGGATAGAGGAAATGATGTACATGATAATTCAAAACGGCAGAAGTTGGAACCCGTGGTTACAGCGGATAGATCATTAGAGAAAGGGGATGTTGGTAAATTTCCTTTTAGTACTTTTCCCTTGCCTGGTTACATTTGGATGCATTTTGTGTTATAAAGAAGCACATATAATTTTCTTAACAACCCGACCTGAAATTGATGGTAGGTGAAAGATGGAAGCGACCAATTTACTTTTTAGATTTAATGTCATAAGAATCTCAACTAAACCGTGTCCTTATTACATGGAGTGCCTTGAGCGTGTTGCTGTATTCTCCAATTAAAACTAGAATATGATATCCTTTAGTCTCACATGTGGTCTAGTACCCTAGGCACATATATTTTGGCTCTAGTTTTATGAAGCACTAGTACAGTAGTGTTTTATATCTTATTCTGAGAATAGTAAATTTACAATAAAGTCTCTATTCTGTCCCCGTGTCATTGTGCGTTGTAGAAAGGCAAACAATAGAATCCAGGAATATTATATGAATGTTAGTTTAATTTGCATGTTGTTGTTTTAGTCCGGCAATATTATGCTGGATTATTCCGAGAAAATTCATTGAGGGTATGATATTTCCTCTTCAGTTTAGCATACTGAGCATAGAGATTCACATGGGAATCTGTGTTCTCTTTCTTCTTATATTGATGGATGAAGAGAACAAGACATTCTTGAAAGTTTCTTGTCTCATGAATGCAGCTTATGAATTGTATCTCTATCAACCTTGGTGGAAAGACAGCATTGGAAAATGTGGAACGGCCTGCTAAGAGTAATTTGCATTCACTTGTCCATCTCTTGGTATTAACCAGTTCTTTAAGTGCCATGCAGCACCATCTCCCCCAAGCGATCCTGAAGTGAAGAACGTTGCAGACAAATTAGCAAGTTTTGTGGCTAAGAATGGAAGAGAGTTTGAACATGTTACAAGGCAAAGAAATCCTGGTGAAACACCTTTTAAGTATGTTCTCTAGTGGTCTTTTATCATCTTTCTTTCTTTTCTTCTTTTCTTTTGTTTTCTTTAACTTTTATCTTATTTATAACCATGAAAGGATCTTAAAGAATCTGAAGTGATACTTGTATTACTGAGCCATTATTACTATGTCATAATTTTTTTGTAGGTTTCTGTTTGATACTAGCTGTGCGGATTACAAATACTATGAGTATCAGCTTATTGAAGAGGAAAAAGCTCTTGCCAAGAGTAGGGATGGTCAAGTTTCACACAGTGGTTTGTACTCTTTATTCATCGTTCTCTAGCCTCTTAAATGTCTGTTTTCCCCCCAATGCTTACACATCATAATGCTGTCATTGATCATCTACTGCTTAGTAGTTGTCTTGGATGAGTTATTCACATCCACAACTGTGAAACCTTGCACTTTTCTTGGTGACGAGTTCCATGAATTTTGGAGTTCTTTGGCATTTGATGTCAGATTTGGCCTTTGCGTATCTGGCTATATATGGTTGGGTTTTGATTTGTACCCAACTAAAAATCATCCATGAATAAAATTAGGAAAGGGTGCTTGTAAGTTGTGTGGCGCTTATTTTCTTGATTGAAGGTCGTTCAGTGCCTAGCTCCTCGTATTACCAGTAAAATAAGTGGGGACACATAGTTTTGATTTATAAAGAAAATACTGCGACTTATTTATGGTTCCTTGGCTTGCACTAGGGTTATGTTGAAATGTCTTTTGATTGGATTTGGGTTCATTTTTGCACCTGTGCATTCGGATTAAGCTAATAAACTATATTTTTCTCTTTCTTTCCGAATATCAGCCAGTACAATTTCTTCAGTTGCTAGAACATCGACTGGCGGTCAGAGGATTCCTCTTCAACAACACTCTGATTATCAAATCCCAGCCTCAGCTCTCTACGAGGCTAGTGAGGAAAGTAGATCTTCTTCTTCAAATCAAGCATCATCTGTAGGAAGAACCCTATCCTATGGTGTGCATGTTACCCTCTCTCTTTACCTTTTTTTTTTTTGATTACCTATTGCTTTTGTGTGTTACCAGATGCTAGTATCAGTTAGGGGGTAGACCTTTACACCAATTCTGCATTCAAAATGTTTACGATTGCATATCCATGGGCCATAGCACTATGATATAACTCGTAACTCCAGATTGTTAATTTTTTATATGAATTACTCCAGTAGGCTAGTTGTTTTGCTACCATGACCCTGTTTCATGTGTTTACAAAGTGAGGCGCATTATTGATCCTTTATTACGGGAACTCACAATGATATGGCCAAGATCAGCCAAATCGGGATTTAATCTAAAAGCATTAAGATAGTAAATGTATAATTTTCCTTGTGAAAAGTGTTCATCTATCAGTTTCTTGTTTCAATCTATTTTCTGAGATGATCTACTTTTCCATTTGTAGGTGGATCTAGTGCATCTTCAGCTGCAGATCCTGTTGCGATGATGGAATTCTACATGAAGAAGGCTGCACAGGAGGAGAGGCGGAGGCAGCCTAGACAGTCAAAAGATGAAATGCCTCCTCCTGCTTCTCTCCAAGGTCCAGGTAATTATGAGTTTGCTCTTCTCTATACTCTTTTGTTGTATAGAAATTCCAGTAGTTGATGTTTTTGTCTGAAAATTACCAATTAAAATCTTTTCTTGTTTCTCTTTATCAATTTTTTTGTTTTGTTATGAAATAGCTCCAGGCAAAAAGGGCCATCACATGGGTGATTACATACCTCAAGAAGAATTGGAGAAGTTCATGGCAAGCTGCAATGATGCTGCTGCGCAAAAAGCTGCAAAAGAAGCTGCTGAGAGGTCTAAAATCCAAGCCGACAATGTTGGGCACAAGCTTTTGTCCAAAATGGGTTGGAAAGAAGGTATTTTCTCTTTTGAAGTTCTTTCCATCAATGTCTTACGAGTAACACCACCAGCAGGTGCTGATAGGTTAAACTTGTCAACATTTGGAGTGTCTGTATCCCAATTATGATTTTGGTTGATCACTTGGATAAATGACAATTTATTACCCATGTACACTAAGTAGCCCCTGACCTTCAGAATTCTTTACGTGTGCATTTCAATTTTGGGGTTTTGCTGATAACCCTTATCACCTGTTATTGGAGTTATTTAGCTTATACTTCAGGAAGTCTGGAACTACTCATCTGCAGACCCTGTTGAGGTGTGCCAGTTTAGTTCTTAGTAAATGGTATTAGAGCAAACGTCAATTCCAGGGTTCTATTCCTAAAAAGGGTGCCCTCTATGCACACCTGTCCTCTATCTTAGATTTGACTGTTGTTGAACAATGTTCTCTGACTCGTGTCAAGCAATTAATACTGGTGCAAACAGTAAAGAGAACCCATCATAACTTGCTTTCTGTTCAAGTAGTTTCGCTGTATATAGCTCTACTGGTCACTTCCATGGGGTTACTAATGTCAAGTAATTGCCTCTCTTGAATGTGCTGGATTATAATTGAAGGTGAGGGTCTGGGGAGCTCCAAGAGTGGTCGTGCAGATCCCGTCTCTGCTGGAAATGTGAAATTGAACAACTTGGGTGTTGGAGCTGTAAAACCTGATGAGGTTAAACCCGAAGATGACATTTATGAACAGTATAAGAAGAGGATGATGCTTGGTTACCGCCACAGACCTAATCCTCTGGTAATAAAAGGCACATAGCAACTTTTTTTTTTTTTTTTTTTACTTCGCTGAAAGTAATTGTGCCTCATTGACTGACTATAACCTTTGGTTAAATGCAGAACAATCCAAGAAAGCAGTATTACTGAAGGTTCTGTTCCATTGGGATTTTGGGGGATGTTTTGTAACATTGTTTTTCAGAATACTATAAAAATAGAAGACTCTCTATCCTTGTAAGTTAAAAAGGTTGGCTGATGAAAAGTATAATTTCTTCTATTCATTCTGGTCTGTATTGTGGAAAAACTGATTGATTCATTCCTTAGTCATATACTACTAGCTGAAAGAATGATAGTCGAACACTTTTATGTGAAGTTCTCTGTAATGGTAAATGTAAGTTAAATATTTGCATCTGGATCCGGGATGACAGCTAAACTAAACACGCTTTAGGAAAAATACCCCCAGTGTATCTTACTAGAGTAAAATAGAATTAAATAGAACATGTGTGGAAGTAACTGCGTTTTTGGGAAGTTGGAGCAGCTATCCTGGGAATGGCTGGTTGCATATGTTAATAAACAAACCATTAGTCTTGGCTAAAAGATCTTTGTGCCCATTAAAGTTCATCGGATATTAGAGAGGTAATTTGATATTTGGTTTGACTATGTTTTTGTCACATCGTGGACTTCTTTTAGGCCGGGAGTCCCTTCTCATCCATTTGTTTTCGGTTTAGTTGTTGATTTCTGAATTCAGCATTTGTTACGGTTGGGGTAGATTTAAAAAAAACAAACGATGCCATTCATCAATTTCCCAAAAAATCTACATCAATAGTATACGGACGCTGAACAAAAGCCAGATTGTGGAACATACTTGTGATGTGATTGATGTCATGGTGATAATGTTCGATTATTCTCTCTATATTCCCATAAGATAACAGTTAGAATGGGAAAGGCATAATCCTCATCTGCCGAAATTCGACCTTGACTTGAGGTTCTTATATTATTCCTTGTAGTTTGGAGAAAATGGAAAAGAACATATATAATTTGCTTTCAAACAATGTTGAATGCTCATATTCTTCATCAAGACATCAAATGACGTATACCATACAGGCTTCTCTGAATAAAATTGACGGTAAATACCACCTGATCACCAACTTTGTCTTGATTCGTATCCTTCCCTCCCGTGATGGCCTGAACTTAGTTAGCTTTAATGCGTGCGTGGGTGCGTGTTAGCTAGATAATTGACTTTCTTTTTTATGTTTGTTTGATGAATCTACATAATTAGATTCAGTTACTTTCTTTTTTCTGTTTTTTTTCGGAGTAATTTTTTTTTACCAAGTTCAACTCGGCTCGAAACATGTCTCATTTCTATCAAATGGGTAAAAGCTGATTGAGGAATGAAAAATAAGGAACATTATTATTTTTGATGCACGATCTAGTGGCTAAGGGTCAACGACTCAACGGTATTGATACAGGAAAGGAAATGAAAAGAGCTGAACAATTTTTAGGGGATGATAAGGACGACAATAAAAACAAATTGATTTAACAGGCCGACATGGCTAGACAACAAAGTTTAGTTCTTGTCTTAGTTTTTGTAACAATATTTGATTGCAACAAAAGCACGATGTTACCTCCTTAAGCAAAAGTAGTCAACTAATCTAATCATGTGTAATTAAATAATAAGTCTACTTTTCTCAAAATAAAAGATGAACATGTCTGGACTCTTGGACTCTGAAGTGATATATGCAACACTAAAATCAAAATTTGATTTGGTTAGATGAGAAACAAATCATTTATCATATGCCATTTCATAAATTAGAAACAGATCCAGAAAACATAGTTAAAAAATGAACAACGCTAGGTTTTTTTTTTTTTTTTACAGAACAGGAGTAAGAGCCCCAGATTTCAAATGTTTCATACAAGGTATGCATCAATCAGATATAATGTGATCTACATATAAATATTTTGTATTAGATATAACAAAAGCATTAAATTCACCTATGATATTTGAGGATGGTGTGATACTTCTGATTTCACCTTAAACTTTTGTTCTTCACTACTGAACAACTTTTTTTCTGCACGAATATTAATGCTTCAGAGATAAACGTAGTAATTGACACTGCCATCACACCCAGTAGCCATGGATCTTCATAGGAATTGAAATCTATGCCAAGCCAATATAAATTGCTCTCAAAATATACTTAAAACGGTTCGACATAAACACTTTAAAAGCTCTACAAAATTGAATAATCACCAAAATAGAGATTATGGTTTATTCTTGATAATAATCGTTAGTATTTTACTGCCCATGCTCAAAGATGCCTCATTTGCATGAGATTAAGCTTCATCTCAAGCTTATGTTGCTTGCTAAGAGGAATATTGGCCTAGAGCCAACATTGCACCATCATGGTGTGTTACGAAGTTTATATTGGCCAATAGCCAATATTGCACCATCATGGTGCATCACACCAGTGGATGGCTGGCCGAGAGAATTATTGCACCATCATGGTGCATCAACCAGTGAAAGGCTGGCTAAGTGCAGTATCGCGCCATCATGGTGCTTTCCACCAGTGCGAGACTGGTCAACGCGATATTGCACCATCATGGTGCAATACTCAAATTTGTCATCAGATCAGAACGGAAAATACCACCATCATGATGCAATACTCGTGGGTTGCGTGGCAACGACCACCTGTAATGAAGCAAGCAATCATGTCAAAGTGTACCTAATTTTGAGTTGTAGAAATGTCAATAACATATATATAGGGAAGGGTGATTGGTTGATGGTGCATATAGTGGACATGCTCATTAAGCTTCATAGCTTAGCCAGTAAAACTTATATGATACAAAAGCATCATTATGGTGTGTTGGCGCTCGAGAGAGCTTAACGATGCTTAGGCATCATTGTCGCAAAGTTGCGAACTAAATTCGTATCACCGGTACAATACGAAGAAAATGCCAACGATGCACATTCTTGCGCATCATTTTCAAAACATCCCCTAGCTTATGCAGACTAGGTAATTGCTTGTCTTTGGCCTTACAATACGAGTTGGCTTTAGTTGCTTGTCCCGAACAAAGATGAATTACGGTCACTGCTTGACCCTTTCAAGGTACGAAGGAAGATACATATCCGATCACATGAATTGCAACACTAGTGGTCCAACACTTTTTCATTCATATCATCTAATTGAGAGGTGATTGTGATATTATGGTAACTCATATCATCTGGCTCGACAATGCAATGCAAGAGATGATCGTTACCAGACTTGATGAGGTAAGTTATTATCCATTCCCTGGATGCTCATACTTCCTATCAAGTCATTCGACGTAGGCATGCACCAAAAATGTCTCACATTTGTTGCAATCGAAAGAGATGACGGGGAGCTACTTATGGCACTTTTGTTCATCATATGTGTGTTTTACCTTCTTTTAAAAAAAATAAAAAATGATTGAATATTGTTATGTAGGCCTCGATTGAACCTATGTGATTTTAGTGAGGATTAAATATCCACAACTCTTAATGCGTTGTACCAACTTCCTCATGTATCCGTGAATCCAATTATGGACAATCTTCATCATGAAACTGCTGCAGAATGAGTAACTTTCGTCGGCGAACATATGAATTTAACCCTACTGGTGATGACTTACGTGGTTGGTTTAATATTGGAAAGAAGGCATTAAAAGGCGCACTAAGGCATTCCAAAAGAGACAACTTCCCATATTCTGAAGGAGTGTTACTTTTAAAGATCAATCCTCTTAGCAACTCCAGGTGCTAGCAGAAGTGTGCAGACAGCTCACAACTTAGTCTCTGACTGGATAAAAATTTGGTTTGAAGACGAGATGAACATAATTGATGAAGATTGGTTAGTAAAGATGGCCAATATAGTTTGGGAAATCTGGGAAGCACGCTGCAGATGCGTGTTTGAGAACATAAAACCAATAATGGTTATAAGGAATATACAACAACTCAATATAATCACGTGAAAGGGAATGAAAAATAAGAATACCCATGCTCCCATGATAGAAGCAACATGCAGTGAACTCTCTTATACTCGCTAGAAACCACCTTCTAACATGTACTTCTCTATATGTAGTGATGCAGCTTATAAAATAACTGATAAACATCATTCAGGAATTAGACTAATCCTCAATAATTTTGCAGGAAACTTCATGTAAGAAACATGCACTTATGCAGACAGATTAATCAGTGCGGAGCATGCTGAAAGTGAGGGATTGCTGCAAGCTATGGAGTGGGTGAGGAACTTAACATGCAACATGTATGTTTTGAGATGAGTGCGCATGTAGTGGTGGAGGTAGTGGCTCGTGATCATCATAAAGTATCGTGGGAAAATCAATCTACAATTTTAGAAACTCAAACTAAACTTTGCAGCAATCCGTCATGTAGATGCAAGTTTATTAGAAGAAGATGTAATAAGCCAGCTGACTCTTTGGGTAAACATGCTAGAATGTTTAAAGTTTGGATAGAGTATCCTCCAAGTTTTGTTGCCTATGTAATATTGGAGGAAGCAAACAATGTCTCGTATTCTATTTAATAATGAAATTTAATTTAGTACAAAAAAAACAAAAAAACTAAGACATCCCAAAAAGATGTTTCAAACTTCGCGTGTAATGATTTAAATCTGTAGGGTTTCCTAGGTCATTCCCGAATTCTCGTGGGTGGTAATGAAGTTTCATTTGTTTTCGTATCCGTTTGTTGTTTTATATATTACATTTATATATCACTGGTGTTGTCATTCCAACATTAAGGTTTGATGCATCGCGACGGGGCACGACAGAGCCCCACCATACTAAATGTAGATGACAAAATGTAGCATTTACCCGAGAACTGACAAATTAAAAGTAATATAGATGAGACACGGAATAAGACTCAAGGTCAGACGTCTAAGAACTGAACCAGATGTCCAAGAATTGGGCCATGGGAAACCAAACAACACAGAGACACGAAACTATGTCCTAGTGCGAAGTTAAGAAGATTCTCTATGATGTCAGCTAAGCAGAGGCCTAAAAAGCTAGGTACTCATAACGAAGAGTTGTCCCAGGTCGGTACAAGCATTAGGGGGAAACTATTAAGTCCAAGTTGTCACGTGTTTAGTCATCTACATGTGATTCTCGTGTTCATATCATGTATAAATATCCAGAAAGGATGATGATGTAAATAAGATCATTTTGATCAATAGAAACCATACTTCCGACTATTTTCTCTCCTCTCTTTGATTCTCTTATAACCTCCGTTAACCTCGACCGACTTAGAAGATAATCAGAAAATCCTAACTCCATACTACCGGAGAACAGTGATCAGCGTGATAATCAAGATTGTTTTCCGAGATTAAGGACTGCAATCTGACATTGTGAAGGTATGTACGATGACTAATTTCGACGTATCTTCACTGGCGCCGACCATTTTTAGAACTTCATGATTTGCACATAATAAAATCACAAATCTAATTCTGATGCATGATTTCATCTAATAACATGAAAAATTGCATGAGAAAGCGTCAAATGCACAAATATTATTGATTTGTGTG
This sequence comes from Papaver somniferum, assembly GCF_003573695.1. Classification (NCBI taxonomy): domain Eukaryota; kingdom Viridiplantae; phylum Streptophyta; class Magnoliopsida; order Ranunculales; family Papaveraceae; genus Papaver; species Papaver somniferum. The sequence goes on from NC_039368.1 coordinate 46,682,441, forward strand.
TTTATTGGTTCATAATATGATGATTCTGAATGAGATTGAACTTTGATGATTTTTAAGAATTTAATCTCAAAAACATAATCGCCATGATCGGATTTGAAGATCAATGGAAAAAATTTCGATAAAAAAAGAAATTTTCAATTCTAGATCTAGAATCCTCTAGATTCCTAGCTAATATCTTTATGGTTGAAACCTCATATTTCTCATGATCTTTTACAAAGTAATCTCAGATCTAGATTAAACATATGTTTTGATGATGTTGTATGTTTACATTGTTAATTAATAATCTTTGAAAGCATAATGGTTAAATCCGACTGAAACATGATGATAATATGTATGACGTACGCAGATCTATATTCTTGATCTATAATCGCATGTTTATAAATCAGTTAAGATACAAAATTCGATTGTTGTTTGGTTTCACCAACAAATCTTTGATAATAAACTGCTCCGAGTTGAAAAAGTACGAAACATATGATAACTGTTATTTCAGCCAACATAAATGCTTGATCCGTTTGAATCTCATAATTTTGTTAATCCAAGAAAAAAATAATCTGCTAATATGATTGTTAAACATAATTTTAGTAATTCTTTATGCTAATATCTACGACGCGTAATAATTAAGAAATGCTTAATCAACCGCTATCAAGTAATGAAGCACACCAACTTACAACTTTTGCCGCTTAAATTTATGGCGGTGATCTTTCAATAGTCAGATCTCTGTCAATGATTTTCATCTTGACAAAAAATGCTCAACTGACAGATGCCCATCTTAATATTTATGTGGTTGTGAAGCTGTGTAATGGAATGCCAGTAAAGACGGTTATCACCTAGAACAGGTGTAGTCTCACCGTTACGACAAACACAAATTACACTAATAGTGGATCACCTAAGTGTAAACACTCCAGAAGTGCCACAATGAGCTTAACGCCATCAAGCGCACCAATACCATGTGGAAACACAACAACATATACCATGAAAAAACGTGGGTCTAACAACTACACCCAATATTTCGCTTAGCAATCTGTATGGACAAACTCCAACATAATTTCAAGAGAATCAACTAGACAGCCAGACTTCATCTTTAGAAAAGTATATCAAATAGTTTATATCTCAATTGCTCAATTCAATCCGCATCAAACAAATAGGAATTTGCGATCCCGATTGAATAAGAGAAATAACTTGGACGGTATCACAAACCAATATCCAAGTGTCAATCATGCAATCAACAACCCAAAGGACGGATTCAAGAGCTGATTGAACTTGATGCAAAACCCGTGATATTTCAATTATATAAACAAATATAATGCGGAAAAGAAATAACACAGACACCAGAAATTTTGTTAACGAGGAAACCGCAAATGCAGAAAAACCCGGGACCTAGTCCAGCTTTAAACACCACACTGTATTAAGCCGCTACATACACTAGCCTACTACCAATGAACTTCAGACTGAAATGTAGTTGAGCCCTAATCAATCTCACACTGATCAAGGTACAGTTGCGCTCCTTACGTCTCTGAACTCCAGCAGGATTCTACGCACTTGATTCCCATAGCTGATCTCACCCACAACTAAGAGTTGCTACGACCCAAAGTCGAAGACTTGATAAACAAATCTGTCTCACACAGAAAAGTCTATTGAGATAGATGAATCTGTCTCCCACAGAAATACCTATAAGTTTTGTTCCGTCTTTTGATAAATCAAGGTTGTTAGAGCACTGCTTGGTCAAACTCGCAAGCGTTGATATCTCAAGCTTGTTTGTCAAGTTTAGTGATCAAAACTATAAGTCTTGATTTCTAGTCTACTTATAGCGATTTCTTGGACTAGGATAGATTGTGTAGTTGAGCTTTATACTTCACGTCGTTCATCAATTGAAGACGAAGAGCCACCAAGGAGAGCTTGTGGAACCTCATCAACAAAAGGTATGTGGAGACTGAAATTCATCTATCACTCGGAAAGTCTATTTCTACTCTATCTCCTATTTGAGACAAAATTCGTATAACTATATAGTTTTCGATTTATACACATTTGATATCTCGAGCTGAGTTTAACTCGCTTACATATTTCTCGAAATATGTGTTGGTAAACTTTCGATTTAACCAAGTTCATCTTATATTCTTGACTAAAGTCAAAAGATGATCATGTGAAAATCTCCTGGTAACATCTTACATGATTTGTGTGAGACAGTCATTCGATGTAGACTCAGAATATTTCGTATTGATCATTCGATCACTTGAAAGTTGCTTTGAAGCTAATAGTTTGTGTAAGATAGCTATTGTCGTCTTCTAAAAATGTTTTAATGATTGAAATGGAGTTTAGAACACTTAACCTTAATCGGATTATAGACATAGTATGTGTACTTGCATATATGTTGATCCAAGACCGGTGTAGTATGCATACCCATATGCGTACTGGCGAGGTCAGGTGAATTCCGGGATCCTAGGTATGCGTGCCCATATGCGTACTGGCGAACTCAGTTGAAGTCCGGGAACTTTGGTATGCTTACCAGTATGCATACTGATTTGAACTGATGTTTGGATGTGTGACAGTATGAGTACCCGTTTGCGTACTGTCAAACACAGTCCAAGTCCGGCTACTTAAGTATGCATACCCGTTTGCATACTTGAGTAAGTTATGTTCTAAAATTGGTTATGTCATGAACCAATATATTAATGAAATAAGGAATGTAATCTTTTGCAAACCGTGGCTATAATTTTCATGAATCCATCCGAGTGAATCAAATCGATTCTGTTTCAATTGTGTCTTGTATACTTCTATGAGAATGTAAACAGTTGAATAACTTTAGAAATTTTATTTGAGTCATTTGAACTATTTGTGGTTAAGATGAATATGGTTGATATAAAAGTGTTCATATGGCTAACTTCGGCTACTTATTGTTGAGCCAACAAGGTATACACGTTTAGGTACGGTTACTCATATCTAAATGGAGGTACATTTCATTTGTGTGTAACAAGCTAAGTTCGATCTAACGGTTTAAAGATATTAGCTTGAGTCTAATCAGGTTTTCATCTAACGGTGAATATTGAATGCTTTGTTACCAAGGTAACACTGATTGCAAACCCTGATTTGAAAACTATATAAGGGAGAACTTTAGAAACTGAGAAACGTAATCCCCACGCTTTTTGCTTGATACTAGTTGCAACTAGATCCGATTCTCCTTTAACCTTAGGTTTTTTCCAAAACCCCGATAGGTTAACGACTTGAACACTTCATTGGGATTGTGAATCCAGACCCAACTATTTTCTTTGTAGTTGCGTGTTCTGATCTTGCCGGTTTCTATCATATTTAGTACTATCTTCTCTAAGATTTGCTCGAGATTTAATCTCTAATAGGAAAGATAAAAAGTAATCATAAACATCTTCGTCTCATCGTTTTTGATTCCACGGTATCTTGTTTCGTTTCCATACGGTTAAGATTATTGTGAGATGATTTATAATACTAGACTGTTCTTCGGGAATATAAGTCCGGTTTATCAATTGGTTCCTGTGCACCTTGATTTATTAAAAGATGAAACAAAACTTATATGTATTTTTTATGTGGGAGACAGATTTATCTATCTCAATAGACTTTTCTGTGTGAGACATATTTGTTTATCAAGTCTTCGACTTTGAGTCGTAGCAACTCTTAGTTGTGGGTGAGATCAGCTAAGGGAATCAAGTGCGTAGAATCCTGTTGTGGTTCAGAGACGTAAGGAGCGCAACTGTACCTTGATAAGTGTGCGATTGATTAGGTCTCAACTACATTCCAGTACGAAGTTCATTGTTAGTAGGCTAGTGTTTGTATAGGCTTAACATAGTGTGGTGTTCAAAGCTGGACTAGGTCCCGGGGTTTTTCTGCATTTGCGGTTTCCTCGTTAACAAAATTTCTGGTGTCTGTGTTATTTCTTTTCCGCATTATATTTTTTCATATAATTGAAATATCACAGGTTGTGCATTAAGATCAATCAGTTCGTGAATCCGACCTTTGGGTTGTTGATTGAATTGACACTTGGATATTGGTTTGTGATACCATCCAAGTTATTTCTCTTATTCAATCGGGATCACAAATTTCTATTTGTTTGATTGCGGATTGAATTAGGAAATTGAGATATAAACTCTTTGATATACTTCTCTAAAGATTAAGTCTGACTTTCTAGTTGATTCTCATGAAAGTATACTGGAGTTTGTCCATACATATTGCTAAGCGAAATATTGGGTGTGGTTGTTAGACCCATGCTTTTTCAATTGGTATCAGATCAGGCAAATACGTTCAAGACCTCATAAATCTGTGTTTGTAGCGATCTGACTCTATGGATAAGGCTATCTCTGATAAACGCATCATCAGAAATAAAAGTTATGTTTCTATAAAATATATTAAAGAGAAAGATTTGTCAATCTCGAATATAGATGAACCTAGTGTTTCGACGAAACAGACTTGCATTGACAAGTGTTACCCTGATTACTTTACCTACGAGTCTGACTCTGAATTAGAAAGGGAAGCATCCAAAGAGAGTGTAGTGATTTTAAAACTTGTTAGAATCCAGGATGATAAAATGAATCGGTTCAAACAAAAATTCAATTTTCTTGTTGGTATGGTAAATGAGCGTGACTCTCAATTAAAGGTCATTCGAGAGGAAAACGCCTTAGTATGTTCTTCACAAACTCTACTTGAGGAAAAAATCAAAGAGTATGCTTTGGAAATTGAATGCCTTTTGAGGAAACTCTCTATTCAAGGATGTTCTAAAGAGTCCATTATACCAACTGCTTCTGACTCAACTGTAAGAAATTCAGTTCCAGAAGTAAAATCGAAATCCCTCCCTATTGGAAAAGATGTGCTTGTATCCTCCTCTAATCAAGGAATCTCCACATCACATGGAAGGAAGAATTTTCCCAACGGTGGTGTTAAGTTTGTTCTCTCTATTTACACAGGTGATCAGAAAGTGTGTTTCTTATGTGACTCAAAAGGACATATTGAACAAAAGAGGAAACTTAGGTTGAATGACAATTTTATTGTTAGTCTTCAACACACCTTAGATTTAATTCTCGAAGGTGTAACTGACATTCGTATGTCTAAACCAATTGGCTTTAGTGCTCACCCTGTGAATCCTACCAGGAAAGTCAGTTCGATTTATTCCTCGAATGTTCAAGATTATAACAGTCATCTTAACATAAATCGTCCAAGAAGAGTTCAAGGATCTTCTTCGGTTAAAAAGGGAGATGTTGTTGTTCTTGATGAATTCGGTTAACTAGTTGTGGTTAAGATGAATACGGTTTATAAGAAAGTGTTCATATGGATAACTTCGATTAACTATTGTTGAGACAACAAGGTGTACACGTTTAGGTTTGGTTGCTGGTATCTAAATCAAGGTACATTTCATTTATGTGTAACAAGCTAAGTTCGATCTAACGGTTGAAAGATATTATCTTGAGTCTAATCAGGTTTTCATCTATCGGTGAATATTGAATGCTTTGTGTAGATGGTGAAATTTGAATAAAGGGAAAAAGCTTCATCTCAAGACCGTAGACAAAATTTAACTCTCACGAGAGAGATTAAGCCCTTGGGACTCAAGGAATTCTTAGCCACGATTTCTAGTGTACGTCCCCGCGAGACACTGCTGGTCGTGATGCCGTGATTCCTAGCGCACATCCTCAACGAGATACTGCTGATCACGTAGGTTCTGTAGAGGGTAAAACTTTCCCGGCAGACTTATGAACCAGAACAACCACAATTCCAGCATGTTTTCGCGAGACGCAGCTGATTGTGATTCCTTGATTCATAGTATACATCCTCAACGAGATGTTGCTGGTCATGTAGGCTCTGTAGATGCGTAAAAACATCCCCGACGGACTTATGACCCAGAGCGGAGATTTGCATATCTCCTGTAAGCACGACTCACCCAATTTGAGATCAAAGACTGATTCCTAGTACATCATTGCGAGATACACTGGTCATGTCTGCTCTAGGCTCTGACTCGACTTACTGAGGTTTCCATATAACTCCTAGGACATCCCCGCGAGATACGCTGGTTATTCTACCTCTGAGCCTTTTTGACTGACTCCTAGAACATCCTTTCGAGATACACTAGTCTTGTTGGCTCATCAAATTGACACACAGTTGATTCCTAGCACATCTCTGCAAGATACGCTGGTCAAAGACAAGTGAACCAAAGTCTCGCAGAGACATTAATCCTGCATACAAAGACTTTTTCTCTCTCACCAGGCCGAGTCCCAGCTGACCGCAAAGAGATACAAATCCGTTAGGAAAATCTTTGGAGAGATTTTGATCCGTCCGCAGAAATTTCTTTGCAAAAATCACAGATAGATTTTTGAGCCGTTTGCAAAAATCTCAGAGAGATTTAAATCTCTTTGCAAAAATCACAGAGAGATTTTTGATCCATCCGAAAAAATCTCAGAGAGATTCAAATCTCTCTGCAAAATCACGAAGAGATTTTGAGCCATCTGTAAAATCTCGGAGGGATTCAAATCTCTTCACAAAATCTCGAAGAGATTCGAATCTCTCCTCAAAATCTCGGATAGATTCACATGATAGGCACACGCCTTACCGAGTGCTCAAGCCTATTTCTTAGCCTTTAAAATACACTCACGGCTAGTAAATTGAGCCTGAATTATACATGGTTATTCAAAAACGTGGATAGGCTCTCTTGAGCACCGCATGCTCAACAAAGGGACCTACAAAAAATAATATGGTTTTCACATGGCATGTGTGACCGGCCATGGAAAGAGGGAGTTCAGCTTCAGCTCCTCTCGCACTCTGCACACGATTCCTAAGGAATTCCATTCCTTTTCACGTGACTCATCCTAGTAATTCTCATAAATCAGAGAATACCTCTCTATCTTGGCCAACTCGGCTAAAGAGAATATTTCTCTCTCAACACATCATCACAAAGGCTGACTCAGCTTCACACAAATAGGGGGATATCAATTAGGGTTTTGGTCTGGCGGTCTATGACACGTGTGAGAAATATCCGGCTTATTTCTCACCGCAGAAGAGAATAAATGCAGTGGAATAATGAGATAAACTCAACCTAGTTTATTCTTATTCCTAAAGAAACGGGAGAATTGTTCCGCACGGCACGGAAAACAATCCTTATCTTCACCGACTGAGATTAGAGAATCCACCTATAAATAGGTCATCTATTTTCCAAGCTACGATCATCTTTCTCATAACCTCTCAGAGCAATAACTTGTTCTCTGATCTCTCTCTTCATCTGCTTCCCTCCCTAAGACCAGCCCTAATCCTTCTTCCATGTGACTGAAGCCGCCTTTGAACGACCACTGTGTGTGGTTTTGGTGAACACTGTTCGTGCTCAACCTCCCGTAACTCACTTTCAGAAACCCTAGAATCCCGCTTCTAACCTCTCTCGGATTTTAGGTAACTACATTTTGGCGACCACAGTGGGAGGTTGTTCACTCAGTTACAGATATCAATCAAGGTCTCTTAGGAAGGAAGACAATTCCAACAATCAAAACACAAAAACGTTCCATTGATTAAGTCTCTGTAAATCCATTACGGACTTAGCCGTGAGATTTATCCCTACCAGCACTTTCTCTCTCTTTCGAGTTTGACCTTAGTGAATAGGTTAGTGCGTCTCGTAACACATGGATCTCTCCATACATAACAAAACTCCCCAGTAGCCTTTTTTCATGAAAATATACTATTAATCCTTGAAAACGTTGGGTATGCACCAAGACGAGCTCCTGGGGACTCAACAAAATCTTACAAAATCTCAGATCAACATCCAGACTTATCTGAAAACACCTTTAGAGTTACCAATAGGGATATATACAACAAATCTAGATCGAGTATAAGTTTCATAAATAAGGAGTACTAAAACTGCTTAGAAAAGCAATGACGGGATCTTGCCTGCAGTCGACCTCACTGGAGAAGATACATCTCATTACGAACGCGACAGAGCGAGTAGCAACCATCCAGGCGAACTTATCACTCCCAATGACCAGATGACGCTCTAATCTTGGATATTCTGACGAATATTTTCTCCAAAATTATTTTAGTTCAAGGACCTTCAACCTGATCACAGGGGACTCAGGAAGTTTACTTCACTTTACTATTTTACTTATAGTTCTTTCATTTTGTATCTGATTGACCTAGTTCTTTTTCCGTAGGATTTTTATTTTCATTGTCTACAGGATAAACTTAATGGAAACTTGGAAAGGCTCCATAAAATTCGTGACCTAATCAAAACGTTGCAGAGCCGCCTATTTTCATGGACTACCATATCCAGCCAAGATACAACTTGTCATTCTTCCTGCTTTAGAGGATCATGACCAGAAAGCAACAAAGTATCAGACAAGAATATTTTCCAATATGACGCTTGTCCAAATCTCATACTTATACGAAGGTTCAAAACTGCTGGTTGACATGCTATCTCAACATCCGTTATGTAAGAAATAGGAGGAACTAGCCCTAGCAATTATAACCAGTTTCAGCGAGCCTTTAGCTCAACTGCAACAACGGCCATCCAACTTTATTTTACGACGGAATCTTAGTTTACCCAAAACGGTGAAGGAGAATATCTTCATACCCACCCGAACCTATCAAGGGAAAAGAAATCTGAAGTGAGGCCAACAATTCAGATAAACATACATTACTCGAGATACAACTACAATCCCCTACTGTCACTGAAGCAAACAAGGGAAGGATCTGAGACTGTTGCTCCAGGCCAGACACTACTCATCCAAACACCTGCTAGCGGTCCCCTCAGTCAAATCCTCTTCTATCGAAAAACTAGATCAACAAACTGCCCCATGACGGACGTGATGACTGAAGGAAAAGATACATCTCCCCAATCCCAGAAGGTGTTTAATGCTCTCAAGTCTGGTTGACCATCTCATAGGAGAATAGATCTCAGCAGAAAATTCACAACGGATGTTCGCATGAGTTCCTATCAAGACATCTAACAGACACTAAACAACGAATTTGTCCCATCCCTGAAGACTCAATCTCGAGTAACACAGAGGTCTTTACCGGAATTAAACATCTCAAGTAAATGAGAATCCATATTAATGCAAGAAACTGGGAACTGACGAAGAACCGTGCACCATGCATCTTTGTAACTAACATGAGGCAACTCAAAAATCCTACTCCTAGATAAAAGACTCTTACACCATTAACTTAGAGAATCCGGGTGCAAAACAAATTGGTAGAATTTAGAAATCTTCAAGTTAAAGACTTCTCATTAGAGGTGTACGAACGAGAATCAAATATCCTGTCCGAGCCTCAGCTCTCACGGCCGACCCTCGTACACAAGCGCTTCAACCCTTGATATCAAACAAAGAATTGCAAGATGCTATCCCATCTGAATGAACTCAATCCTATGACAAAGACGCCGAAATACTTCTACGAGTCAAAATCGCATCATAGAATGACTCACCCATCTAGGGTTTCTATCACGATCAAGCAAGCTAGGTTCTATAAAATCCCGTATAAGGATTTCAGAGAGGAAGCATGTAGTAAGATTACCCCAACGCGTTAGAAGCATTTTTCTGATCAAGATTCACGCACAAGATAAACTAGGGTTTGTGAAGGGTTAAAATGAGCATGCAGTATCTCCAATACTAAAACTGCCTCATATTTCATCTAGCTAAACAAACTAGGACAAATGGTAGAGAATTTGATGGTGCTCCCAAAGGTAGATGTATGTCTATTTCCCTGCTACCGCATGTTAAACGAGCCCGACGTTCCGAAATACAATCCAAGAGATATGATCAAAATACTGGAAACCCTATACTTTTTAGTTCAAATTCATATGGACTTATCACCAAAAAAAAAATAATCTTTAGATCCTAATTTTTGTCTAATAAATGAAAGGTGTGTCCTCTCTGTTCGAAACCTGGGGTCAACCACTAAAATCGGATGCCAAACGAAGTTTCTAGAGCCTCCAGAGTAAAGATCGTGCAAGGAAGGACTTTCTGTTACGAATTTTAAACGGGGTTTTCATCTACTCGCATACCCAACAGATCCAACTAGGGTTTTCACAAGTTAAGAACTCTTGTGGGTCCCCTTTCTTTACGAGATGCGTACAAAAATGGTCCAGAGAGGGAAAATATCAACCTTGAAGAATGGAGGTCCTTAAAGAAAATCTCTTGTTTCATGTTCGGCTGTTTTACTTTGACCTCTGCATCTCGATCTGCCTGCTTATCATGTTCCAGCTCTTCGACTACCATGCGCCCCTCCAAAGAGTTTACAATATTATCATAAGCAAGACCGTTCAGAGTTATCATTCTCATGATATTAAATCCATCGTCAAGTGTCTCATCTGAAGTCAGGACATGGATCCCGTGAAATCACCCTCATGTCGGTCAGTTGTCTCTGCACTCCGAATATCTTTATGAAAGTCCTCTAAAATTGTCGAAGCTCTCCTTATATCCATACTACCAAGGGGGAACTCATTTTCACCATGAAGAGCATCTCTTGAAAAGCGAGGTCCAGAGTGCAACAACTTTCCAAATTCGGCTTGGATATTGTTGAGCCATTCTCGGAGCTATCTCACGTTAAAGAGAAGATTTTCACAAGTGGTCGCGAGCTTTACAAGATATATGAAGTAACCAGAAGGAATGTTGTTCATAATCAAGTCTCGTACGACATCGAGGGTCTCCAGCAAGTGGTTAACTATTTCGATCATAGGATGAACATCATAGGTTATTATCCCCATTGTAGCAATGTGGCCATATCTTTGCCAAATCGACCGTTACATTTTGGCATATTTGGTAGGAACACCGAATTCCCGTACGAGTATTTCATTTGAGCCCAGGGTTGCACTAGGTACAATAAAATCAAGACTTGCAGTAGGATATTCAGCGATATTCGATGACTATGCTTCATCTCTTCGGGTTTATTCGACACGAGAATCACCAGAACCTGGGGACTGATGGGTAACTAAAGCATTGTCAAGAGAGGATATTTTTGTTGTATTTCCAGTAAGTACATCTTGAGTCATTCCCACGTCATGAGTCTACAAAAGAAGATGGAATCAAACAAGGTATATTGAGATATGGTAGTAAAAAGGAAATTTAGGTTTGGCGACTAAATTTGCTTCATAGGTGGGATTAGAGTTCATGGAGACAAAGGGCACGTCTTATGCTAATATAAGGAAGCTAGTAAAGTCATGATACCCTAGAAGGAATACTCAAGGCGTCACAACATGCAAAGGATCAAGGAATATGGGAATCCTGATACATTTAGGATTTCTGTACACTGCCATGAGAAAACGCGCTACCTACTGTCTTGAACAAATATGTTTATCTATATATCTGCTACAAAATATACAAAGGTAGCATCAAATGGACAAGCTATCTAGGATATGTGATCCCAACATCGAAGTAAGCGCAATCTGAAACGCTTCTGAAATTCTATACGGGATTCCTGATGACAAAAGTACGTGACTGGTTGACTGGCCTAAACAACTCAGAATTGGGTCATTCTTTTTGTGTTGAATAGATAATTATTTTATATTTTCAAATTGAGGTTGGGAGATCAAATCATACATGCTATAAAGATTTTACAGCCATTCTAGCAAGTCTCTCAAAACTGAAGTTTTCTGACGAACACCCAAACGAAGAATCCTGATACAAACAGAACGAGTAGAAAAATGGAAGAACGGCCCCCATAACTAGGTCACGCCCAAAATATATGGAAAATAGTTTTATTTTCAAGTCTATCTCAAAAGGAAAGCCATCAATAAAAAGGAAAAATGAGTTGGAGTTAAAAGAGGAAATTAGAGGAATTTGAATCAAATTAGGAAACTGAGGGGTTTCTTTCTTCTAAATATTCCTCCAAACCGTGGACAAGATCTTTTCATGCGTGAGGATGTTCTCCTAGGATAGTGGGACGTGATTTATTCTCTCGGGATTTTTTTAGAGGGATCAAATTCGAAGATAGGGTTTTGACGAAAATAACTCTAATTTCAAGAATTTGGTGAAAAAAGGGTTTATTCTAAAAGAGAAGGGATCGAGCCTCTCCCATTCTCTTGGACGGTTCTATAAGCCTCTATCAATCCCTTTTAGATCATTACTCTTCAAAAAAAACGAGCTCATAAGGGATTATGACCAAAATACCCTTTTATTGCAATTTCGAGTATTTTTAAAGAAGAAATCCTTAATATAACCGGAGACCAACCAATCTGTCATCTACTCATTTCAAAAGCCTCATACACGTGAATATTGAGTTCTATAAATGTTCGAAGAAGAAAGGGATTGAAACGAAATCCCAAAAAGCGTAATGTCAGAGAAAATAAAGGGAGGGAAGTTGAAGTTCATAATTTTCAAAACCAAGACCAGACATGCGCCTCTCTCCCTCTATCAAGCCGTGACCATGCCTAAAGAGTATCACGAAGTCTTTCATGTCAGAAAAATCATGCTCATATTAGATTTTGATGAAAATACCCTTGGGTTTCAAAGATAGGTATTTTCTTTCAAAAATGAGTGTCTGATTTGTATAAGGTATTGAACAAGTTCTCTTAATACAAGGAGATAACCCCACAAGATAGATTAACACCTTCCAAGCCTCTTCAAGCCCATCCAGAACGTCTGAAGGAGTCAGACCCGAACAAGAGGGAAATTAGGGTTTAGGTGCAGTACAAGCCTATATTCAGAATTTGTATGGGATATGAACTTTGTAACTGCAAAAGCAAGTGCCACTTTATTATCATAGGATTTTTTTTCCAAACTTCACGTACAGCCAGGAAGCGGCTCAAATCTCTTCTCTTACCCAAATACTCGCTTGCACAAACTCAGAAGCTCAATGACGCACAAAAAGAAATTTAGGGTTTTGTCCAAGTAAACCCTAATTTACAAATCCCATTCAACCAAGATGGATGTTTACTCTACAATACTCTATTTCAATGACGTTTTCCAATGCAAAATGTCTAACAGTATTCCAAGTCCAGGGACAATTCCAAGCTCAGAGTGGTACAGAAGGAAGAAATTAGGGTTTTGGTCAAAGAAACCCTAATTCGCAAGTCTAGTCTCTCAAAAACGGAAATTTTACTGCATCAAGGCTCAAGTGTCGCAATATTAATGTCTCCTAATACAAAATTCCATAAATCTCCCAAATCCAAAGTAAATTCGAAGTTCAGAATCGGAGCAATCAAGGACTAAGCATCGCCGACTCCGCAAAAAAGTTGTAAATTCGTGCCTGAACAATACGAAACCATCTATATACTCATCATAGAACAATCAAGGTTCTACTCTGAGTAGGGGACTTAATGTAGATGGTGAAATTTGAATAAGGGGAAAAAGCGTCATCTCAAGACCGTAGACAAAATTTAACTCTCACGAGAGAGATTAAGCCCTTGGCCGTCAAGGCATTCTTAGCCACGATTTCCAGTATACGTCCCTGTGAGACACTGCTGGTCAAGATGCCGTGATTCCTAGCGCACATCCTCAACGAGATACTACTGATCACGTAGGTTCTGTAGAGCGTAAAACATCCCCGGCAGACTTATGAACCAGAACAACCACAACTCCAGCATGTTTTCACGAGACATAGCTGATTATGATGCCATGATTCCTAGTATACGTCCTCAACGAGATGTTGCTTGTCATGTTTTGTAGATGCGTAAAAACGTCCCCGGCGTACTTATGACCTAGAGCGGAGATTTTCACATCTTCTGTAAGCACGACTTACCCTATTTGAGATCAAATACTGATTCCTGGTATATCATCGCGACATACACTGGTCATGTCTGCTCTAGGCTATGACTCGACTTACTGAGGTTTCCGGATAACTCCTAGGACATACCCGCGAGATACGCTGGTTTTTTTTACCTCTGAGCCTTTTCGACAGACTCCTAGAACATCCTTTCGAGATACACTGGTCTTGTTGGCTCATCATATGGACACACAGTTGATTCCTAGCACATCTCTGCAAGATACGCAGGTCAAAGACAAGTGAGCCAAAGTCTTGCAGAGACATTAATTCGGTATACAAATCTTTTTTCTCTCTCTAGGCCGGGTCCCAGCTGACCGCAGAGAGATACCGATCTGTTAAGAAAATCTTCAGAGAGATTTTTGAGACGTCCGCAAAAATCTCTGAGAAATTCAAAATCTCTCCGCAAAAATCTCTGAGAGATTCAAAATCTCTCTGCAAAAATCACAAAGAGATTTTAAGCCGTCTGCAAAAATCTTTGAGAGATTCAAATCTCTCTGCAAAAATCACAGAGAGATTTTTGAATCGTCTGCAAAAATCTCTGAGAGATTCAAATCTCTCTGCAAAAATCATAAAGAGATTTTTGAGTCGTCTGCAAAAATCTCGGAGAGATTCAAATCTCTCTGCTGCCATCTGTAAAATCTCGGAGGGATTCAAATCTCTTCACAAAATCTCGAAGAGATTCGAATTTATCCTCAAAATCTAGGATAGATTCACACGATATGCACACGCCTTACCGAGTGCTCAAGATTATTTCTCAGCCTTTCTAATACACTCACGGCTAGTAAATTGAGCCTGAATTATACATGGTTATTCAAAAACGTGGATAGGCTCTCTTGAGCACCGGATGCTCAATAAAGGGACCTACAAATAATAATATGGTTTTCACGTGGCATGTGTGACCGGCCATGGAAAGAGGGAGGTCAGCTTCAGCTCCTCTCGCACTCTAAACACGATTCCTAAGGAATTACATTCCTTTTTATGTGACTCATCCTAGTCATTCTCATAAATCAGAGAATATCTCTCTATCTTGGTCAACTCCGCTAAAGAGAATATTTTTCTCTCAACACATCATCACAATGGCTAACTCAACTTCACACAAATGGGGGATATCAATTAGGGTTTTGGTCTGGCGGTCTACGACACGTGATATCCGGCTTATTTCTCACCGTATAAGAGAATAAAGGCGGTGGAATAATGAGATAAACTCCACCTAGTTTATCCTTATTCCTGAAGAAACGGGAGAATTGTTCCGCACGACACGGAAAGCAATCGTTATCTTCACCGACTGAGATTAGAGAATCCATCTATAAATAGGTCATCTATTTTCAATGCTACGATCATCTTTCTCATAATCTCTCAGAGCAATAACTCGTTCTGTGATCTCTCTCTTCATCTGTTTCCCTCCCTAAGACCAACCCTAATCCTTCTTCCATGTGATTGAAGCAGCCTTTGAACGGCCACTGTGCGTGGTTTAGGTGAAGACTGTTCGTGCTCAACCTCCCGTAACTCACTTTCAGAAACCCTAGAATCCCACTTCTAACCTCTCTCAGATTTTAGGTAACTACACTTTGTTACCAAGGTAACATTGATTGCAAACCCTAATGAAGTTCTTTTAGAGTGTTAACAAGCAGCTTCTTTGAATCGTTAAACTGAACAATAAAGTTTTGAACAACTTCATTAGAAATATCTTCATCATCCTCAAAATTTGAGAAGTAATCAGTAGATTGAGAAGATGTGCCATCAACTTTCACTAGAGTTCCTTTGTCCTTCTCTTTAAGACAATAAAACCTCTTGGAAAATTACAATTTCCCAACGGAGAAACCATTCTTGATGAAAATGCAACCTCGTATGTGTATTTTTCAATAACAAGGTTTGGTATTTAAAAGGATTCACAGGAACTCAGAAAATAGGTTTTCAAGGTCGGTCCGCGACATGTAACAAGTGTTAGAGAATAGCTCGGTTGAACCCACCAAGCTTTGGTATGTCAAGTTTGGTTGTCATATTTTAGTGAATCAAAACTAACTCTGTATAGGTTAACTAGAAAGTTATTAGGATATGAGACATACAAGTATTACTCGAAGACTTGAAGAATGTGAAGAAGTAAGAGCTACAACGACGACATCATCCAACAAGAACATTGAATTTGTGTTTCAACCGATTGACATCATCATCCTGGATCCTAAAATATTTTAGAATCGTTGAACTCTCTTTGGCTGCATTCCGTCAACTTCTGAGTCAAACTCGTCAATAAGGTAGTCAGGGTAACACTTGTCAATGCAAGTCTGTTTCATTGGAACACTGGTGTTTATGGGTGAAAACCGTTTCTGCTGATTTTGGTAATTTCGTGTGTGTGGAAGAGAATCTAGTCTAAACCCTAAACAATGTACTGCACGTGAGTACTTTTGATTCGAGAGATCAATCTGTACAATCCTGGCCTAAACTAAGAAATGGCCATTCAAGGATTGCTTCGGTCACAAAGTGAAGGAGAAGGGTTGGTCTTAGGGAGGGAAGCGAAGACAGTGTTGAGACCAGAATAGTTGATTCCGGAAGTGTGGGTGTTTCGGGACTTGTATCAGAAAGTTGAACTGGCTAGCTGAATGAAAAGCTATCAGATGATTTCTGGATGTTGTATTGTTCCTTTGACCAAAACCTTGTTGTTTGGTGGAAATAGGTGAGACCTATTTATACAAGTCGCAACAAAGTGTACCCTGGTCTCGTAGGAAGTGGAAACGATTGAGTAGTGGAAGAAGGGAGTAACGGATAACGCCTGGAATTGATGTTTTCATAATGAAGGATACGTTTCACCATTACTTCTTGCCATTACTAACCGCCCCGCTTTATGACACTTTCTTGTAAAGGGCGTATTGCATGCTGCACGCTGTAAACCGCCAGACCAATACCCTGATGAGTATCCCCTAGTTTGTGACATGTTTTGATGTCACGAGTGTTTTCGTGGAAAACATGTAGCACTTTACTACGTGTGGAAATTTGAAATTGAGAGGATTTCCGTAGGTAAATAACATGTGATGCTATTAGGCTCGTCTTGGTTGGTCTCCTAAAAATTTCCACAAGCTCGCCGGCTTGGTGGCGAACTTCGATGGTTGAGATCGCGTCTTATGAAATAAGGGTAGCCGTTGATTATGGCTACCTTATGTCGGTGCCTGGCAACTTTGTCTAAATTAGGGTTTAGCATGACGAAACCCTAATTAGCGTATATGGCATGTCGTTTGGCATGTGCGCCTGGCATGCGCGTTTTTGGCAAGTTAGGCATGTCGTTTGGCATGTGCGCCTGACATGCGCGTTTGGCATGTTAGGCATGCCGATTGGCATGTGCGCCTGGCATACGCGTTTGGCGAGTTTTGCATGCTGCTTGGTATGTTTGGCATGCCGATTGGCATGTGCGCCTGACATGCGCGTTTGGCGAGTTTGGCATGCTTCTTGGCTTGTGCGTCTGGCACGCGCGTTTGGCGGGTTTGGCATGCTGCTCGGCATGTTTGGCATACCTATTGGCATGTGCGCCTGGCATGCGCGTTTGGAGGGTTTGGCATGCTGCTTGGCATGTTTGGCATGTCGATTGGCATGTGCGTCTGGCATGCGCGTTTGGCGGGTTTGGCATGCTGATTGGCATGTTTGGCATGCCGATTGGCATGTGTGTTTGGCGCGGATTTTGGGAGGCCAATTGGCTTTGCGACCATCTGGCGTGGTTTCCTCCTTTTCAACGCTGTGGCGAGTTTGAAGCAACCTGATTGGTTAATGTAAGAGGGTCGGCCAAGCATGGGCGTGGCTACACTTCTGTGTGAGTGTGGCGGATTTAAAGCGACCTGATTGGCCGATCGGAAGTGGGGCCGGCAAGCTAGGGCATGGCCACACTTCCAGTGTGTTGTGGCGGATTTAATCGCCTAGTTTGGCTAAGCATAGTTTTTCGACCAACGGGGTCTAGTGTACTGCGCGTGGCGCGATACCCTAATTTTGCAAATTAGTCGGGTTTATGATTTTTTTGTGAGTTATCACAATAATTGGCTGGATTTTGTATGCTGTGATGAGTGCCAAATATTGTATATATTTATCCCTTTTTGTTGGCATTTAACTCATCTTTTGATCATTAATTCTACATTTTATCCCATATTCTGTATTTTCATTGTTTTCAAGAATAAATATTTTTCTTACTTAATTTTGCATTTTTAGGTAATAAATAAAGTCTGGATGACTCGCGGAGCGAAAAGAGCAGAAAAGTAGTGAAAAGCCGGGAGAAATCACGCAAGGAAGCCGCGAAGAATGGTGCGCACAACCTCATTTTCTACACACAAAAGCGCCTCCGTTCTCAGCCGTCAGATCAGTTCCCAGAAGCATCCGATGGTCGCTCCTTCATAGATCATCAAAATCTGAAGTCTCTGCCAAGCACCACAGCGCTGAAATTCCAAGCCTTCAGATTAGATGGTAGTTGAATCCAACGGTCTCTCCCTTGCTGTTCATCAACGTTGGATATCTCCGCCTTACACTACAACACCTAACCCCATCTAGAGCCGTTAACTTCGTTGTATCAAAAAATCTGACGGTCGCTACAAGCTTCACTTCACATCACCATCCGATCCACCTACCAGCTTCGCATCTCGCGGCCCATCTCACGAAACATCATCTCTTGATGAACCCGCCTCACACCCTAGCACCCGAGCCCTACCACCTAACCAAACACGCCCCCTACCCCAAACACAGTCGAGCCTCTCCTCCATCTTCTCCACAACAGAGAACCACCGTACACCACCACCTTCTCCACCTCTGACACCAACTCACTGCCACCACCACACCTCCACCATCATCACCCTATCACCCAACAACCAAAACCCATCTCACCCCTAGCCCTCTAGTTCCCTATTTTCTCATTTTTTCACGCTTCTCTTCCTGAAACCCTAGGCGTGAAAAAATTGATAAATTAGGTAACCTAGAGTTGCAATTAGAGCATGGGAATGGAGTAGGAGCAATTACAAAGCATGGGTCGACGATTTCAAGGACCAATTTCACAGAAATTAGGTAAACCTAATTCAACTGATTTTTGGGGAAGAACCCTAATTTTGTATTTAGGGAAATTGTGTTGTGGACTATATATATGGGTGTGGGTATGATGTAAAAAACATGTTTGGAGTAGCCAACATCCAGGACTTTCATGTCCTGTTAACTGTTAATTTCTGTTAAATGTTAATTTTCAATTTCAGCTAAAATTTCATGTTCATGTTACTTGTGTCCTGTTATGATGTATCCTGTTAATGTGTTAGATGTTTGTGTGTGTTCATTGTTAATTTCAGTTGGTTAAGTTCATAATGTTTGTGCAATGTCCTTTTAATTTCCTGTTAAAGTTCTGTTTAGTTTCACTGCTTCTGTTATGTTGTCTCCTGTTGATGTTTGTTAATGTTCCTGTCATGTTTGTTTTGCTGTCACAATTGATGGAATGCTAGGCTAGGTATCTGTGAAGCTTTGAACTAATTGTGCAATGGAAGAAATCAGTGCTCATAGCAAGCTGATTTTCTTGCCATTCCTTGTGTATGCTTAGGTTGCAGTGTTGATTGTGCATTGGGAGAAACTAGTGTTTATAGCAAGCTAGTTCTCTTCCCATTCTTTTAGTATACCTCCTGAATGCCTTAGCCTAGCCTTGCTTCATTTCAGTTTCACCACAACCCTGCCCTTGGCCTTAGGCCTTGGTTCATTCTTGTTTTGTTTTGCTTTTGTTCACTGTTTTGTTGTTGCTGTTTAGTTTTTCCATTGCTTTTGCTCTGTTGCTTCTCTTATTCCATCTGCCCTGCAACTCTCTTGTTTTGCTTTCCTTTCCATTGCTTGTGCATTCTTTTGCTGCTTTTCTGCAGTTCCTGCTGCCTTTTCCTGCCACTTCTGCTGCTGCATTGCTACTTCATTTTCTTGACTGCTTGAGCAGCTGCAGCTGCTGCTGCAACTTTGTTTGCTGCTGCATTCCTTTCTAGTGCTACTGTATTGCTTTCCTGTGCACTGCTTGTGCAGCTGCTGCTGCAACTCATCTGCAGCTGCTGTGCAGCACTTGTGCTGCTGCCTTCCCTGCTGTTGCTGCTGCCAAGCTACTACCTGGTGCTGCCACTCCACTTCCCCTGCCAAGCCAAGTCCAGTTCCTGCAGCCAAGCTCAGATCCCATCCAACTGAGCCCAAGTTCAAATCAGTGAGGCCCAAAGGCCCAGATCCTTAACTGAAACAAAAGCCCAAGGTTTAGTTCACTGAGGCCCATTTCATTAAAACCAAAGCCCAAATTCATTAAGGCCCAATCCAATTCAGGCTTAATCAAAAGCCTAAGTTTAAGGCCTAAGCCCATTTGCACTTCAAAGACCAACTGAGCCCAAGCTCAGTTCATTTTATTGTGAACAAACCCATTAGTACTCAAGCCCAATTTAAGCCAAAAGGCTTCTAAGCCCAAAGCAATCTAGGAACCCAAATAGCTAAACGCTTCCAAAACACACCCGATCTCTGTGGATCGACCCGTACTTGCACGAGCTACAACTGACGACCGTGCACTTGCGGTATTACTGTAGGCCCCCGTTTTTTACGCTTAATTTTACATATCTCCGGGCCCACCAAGTTTTTGGCGCCGTTGCCGGGGATAATTTTTAGGACCTTTTAGAAGCCTACCAAGTTTTTGGCGCCGCTGCCGGGGATTGGTGCTGTGTTTTTCTTGTTGTTTCATTAGCTATTTTTGCATTTCACTGCATAGCATTTGCATCTGCTTCACTTCATTTGCTGTTGGACCTGCTGTTCTGAACCTGTTTTTCCTCTGCTGGGACGCCACCAAGGAAAAGAACCAAAACCCAACTGGGTTTTTGCAACAATATCAGAGCAGCTGGGCTGTGCTTAAAAGGTAACCCATTTAAGAGAACCCGAATTGTGGGCTTCCAATTTTTAATTGTGGGCATGTAATATTAAAGCCAATTTTTGGGCTTCTCTTATTTTCTGTTGGGTTTGTAATAATTTATTGTGGGCTTGTTTGTTTAATTTGTGGGCTTGTTTAAATTCTTTCATTGGACTTGTATTTTGGACTCTGGGTTTAAACCCAGCTGAGCTTGTAACCGATTGTGGGCTTGTTTCCACTCAAGAGTGGACCTCGAAACCAAAGTTTTAAAACAAACGTCGGGCCTTAACCAACTGGGCCAAATTAAACTTTCAAAATTAAAACTTAGTGTTTCTTGGCCGCAGCCTTCCTTCCATTCCATTAGAGGACAAACAGGGTGCTCCCATTCAAAAACCAAATTTTATTTTCTTTTTCTAAAAAAAAAAAAAAAAAAAAAAAAGTTTATTTTTCTCCCATTTAAGTCCAATTTTAGTGTTTTGAAACTTTCCATGTCTCTACACTTTTTCTTTTGGGTTGATCCTCAACTCTTTAGATTGTTAGTGTATGGTGAATTTTTTGTATATAATCCAGTAGATAAATTTCTTAACCCTTTTGTTCCTTTTGTATATATTTTGCTAATCCAATATGATCTCGGCTGAAATATGTTGGATTTTTTGCCTTGAATAACGGAGTTTTAATTCTGCTTTCGCCGAAATCGGGTATTCTCTCTCCTTTTACTCTACTCAGCATGTCCCTTTCCATATGTTGCATTTTAATTCTTTCCATTTTTGAAACATTGAGGACAATGTTTAGTTTAGGTTTGGGGGTATAGAGTAGATGCCACGATAATATGCTATAATTGAAAACGAACTCCTTCTTCTTTTTGAAAAAATTGAAAAATTCCAAAAAAATTGAAAAATCAAAATTCAAAAAAAAAAATTAAAAAATGAAAAATCATAAAAAATGGAGCTCATTTACCTTGAAATGTTGACTCTTGTGCAAATATGTATTTTATTAGGAGTCTTAGTCTAGATATTTAGGCACCCTGATTCTAGCACAATTCACATAGTGATAAGAAATTTGCACGCGCACGATCTACCAATACATGTATGGCCTCGATCTTCAAGGTGTTTGATAGGAAGTTACGATTGCCAATCACTTTAGAATACTGAACGAAACTTGACTAGCTTGTTCTTTGGTTGGTTGGGATAGAAGGTGGAGGTTACATTAAGAAAGACAACCATCGAATTTAACTGGGTGCATCAAAAAGGGCTACCTCTTGCAAAGTGTCATGTAATTTTGTTTCCTTTTGTATGTATCAAAAGTGTTTCCTTCTTAAAAAAAAAAAAAAAAAAAAAAAAAAAAACGATGTATATATTCAGAAAAAAATATCAGAAAAATACAAAAAAAAAAAATCAAGTATTTATCAATTCCATCATCTCTTGTTCCAAAAATAAAAAGAGAATAGTCAATGTAAATAAGAGTCATGTAAAGAGTCATTTTTTGTGTAATAAGCAAGGAGGGTGTATGCCATTGATGTACAACGCGAGTAATTGTGAAATACCTCCAACTCATTCACAATTCTCGTAAAGTCCGGACAGCTAGCTAGATTCGACCTCAGTTCTTAGCCTGAGAAACTATCTCTTGGTGATTAGTAGTCATAACTTCAGATCTTTCTTTACACATGTGTAGATACACTTTACACTCTTATCACATGTCTTTTTTGTTATCAGTGCTAGGATTGTGCCTTCGATAGCTAGATTGACATCTCCATTTTGCTGTGAGCTAAACTGTTTTGCACATGTCACATTTGATGGAATCTGAGCTATATTTTGTCCTAGTTTGTAGGTACTCTGGTAAACCTTCACGAGACTTCAACTCGTCCACTAGGGACACTTAGTGGTTTAAAAGGCTTAGTGCATACGCTAAATGCATTCGAGAGACCAGCGACAGTGGTATAGTTAGGATTTCCTTAGTTTTGTTTTACTTGAGGACAAGTAAAATTCAGGTTTGGGGGTATTTGATGAGTGCCAAATATTGTTATATTTATCCCTTTTTGTTGGCATTTAACTCATCTTTTGATCATTAATTCTACATTTTATCCCATATTCTGTATTTTCATTGTTTTCAAGAATAAATATTTTTTTATTAATTTTGCATTTTTAGGTAATAAATAAAGTCTGGATGACTCGCGGAGCGAAAAGAGCAGAAAAGTAGTGAAAAGCCGGGAGAAATCACGCAAGGAAGCCGCGAAGAATGGTGCGCACAACCTCATTTTCTACACACAAAAGCGCCTCCGTTCTCAGCCTCAGATCAGTTCCCAGAAGCATCCGATGGTCGCTCCTTCATAGATCATCAAAATCTGAAGTCTCTGCCAAGCACCACAGCGCTGAAATTCCAAGCCTTCAGATTAGATGGTAGTTGAATCCAACGGTCTCTCCCTTGCTGTTCATCAACGTTGGATATCTCCGCCTTACACTACAACACCTAACCCATCTAGAGCCGTTAACTTCGTTGTATCAAAAAATCTGACGGTCGCTACAAGCTTCACTTCACATCACCATCCGATCCACCTACCAGCTTCGCATCTCGCGGCCCATCTCACGAAACATCATCTCTTGATGAACCCGCCTCACACCCTAGCACCCGAGCCCTACCACCTAACCAACACGCCCCCTACCCCAAACACAGTCGAGCCTCTCCTCCATCTTCTCCACAGCAGAGAACCACCGTACACCACCACCTTCTCCACCTCTGCCACCAACTCACTGCCACCACCACACCTCCACCATCATCACCCTATCACCCAACAACCAAAACCCATCTCACCCCTAGCCCTCTAGTTCCCTATTTTCTCATTTTTTCACGCTTCTCTTCCTGAAACCCTAGGCGTGAAAAAATTGATAAATTAGGTAACCTAGAGTTGCAATTAGAGCATGGGAATGGAGTAGGAGCAATTACAAAGCATGGGTCGACGATTTCAAGGACCAATTTCACAGAAATTAGGTAAACCTAATTCAACTGATTTTTGGGGAAGAACCCTAATTTTGTATTTAGGGAAATTGTGTTGTGGACTATATATATGGGTGTGGGTATGATGTAAAAAACATGTTTGGAGTAGCCAACATCCAGGACTTTCATGTCCTGTTAACTGTTAATTTCTGTTAAATGTTAATTTTCAATTTCAGCTAAAATTTCATGTTCATGTTACTTGTGTCCTGTTATGATGTATCCTGTTAATGTGTTAGATGTTTGTGTGTGTTCATTGTTAATTTCAGTTGGTTAAGTTCATAATGTTTGTGCAATGTCCTTTTAATTTCCTGTTAAAGTTCTGTTTAGTTTCACTGCTTCTGTTATGTTGTCTCCTGTTGATGTTTGTTAATGTTCCTGTCATGTTTGTTTTGCTGTCACAATTGATGGAATGCTAGGCTAGGTATCTGTGAAGCTTTGAACTAATTGTGCAATGGAAGAAATCAGTGCTCATAGCAAGCTGATTTTCTTGCCATTCCTTGTGTATGCTTAGGTTGCAGTGTTGATTGTGCATTGGGAGAAACTAGTGCTTATAGCAAGCTAGTTCTCTTCCCATTCTTTTAGTATACCTCCTGAATGCCTTAGCCTAGCCTTGCTTCATTTCAGTTTCACCACAACCCTGCCCTTGGCCTTAGGCCTTGGTTCATTCTTGTTTTGTTTTGCTTTTGTTCACTGTTTTGTTGTTGCTGTTTAGTTTTTCCATTGCTTTTGCTCTGTTGCTTCTCTTATTCCATCTGCCCTGCAACTCTCTTGTTTTGCTTTCCTTTCCATTGCTTGTGCATTCTTTTGCTGCTTTTCTGCAGTTCCTGCTGCCTTTTCCTGCCACTTGCTGCTGCTGCACTTGCTACTTCATTTTCTTGACTGCTTGAGCAGCTGCAGCTGCTGCTGCAACTTTGTTTGCTGCTGCATTCCTTTCTAGTGCTACTGTATTGCTTTCCTGTGCACTGCTTGTGCAGCTGCTGCTGCAACTCATCTGCAGCTGCTGTGCAGCACTTGTGCTGCTGCCTTCCCTGCTGTTGCTGCTGCCAAGCTACTACCTGGTGCTGCCACTCCACTTCCCCTGCCAAGCCAAGTCCAGTTCCTGCAGCAGCCAAGCTCAGATCCCATCCAACTGAGCCCAAGTTCAAATCAGTGAGGCCCAAAGGCCCAGATCCTTAACTGAAACAAAAGCCCAAGGTTTAGTTCACTGAGGCCCATTTCATTAAAACCAAAGCCCAAATTCATTAAGGCCCAATCCAATTCAGGCTTAATCAAAAGCCTAAGTTTAAGGCCTAAGCCCATTTGCACTTCAAAGACCAAACTGAGCCCAAGCTCAGTTCATTTTATTGTGAACAAACCCATTAGTACTCAAGCCCAATTTAAGCCAAAAGGCTTCTAAGCCCAAAGCAAATCTAGGAACCCAAATAGCTAAAACGCTTCCAAAACACACCCGATCTCTGTGGATCGACCCGTACTTGCACGAGCTACAACTGACGACCGTGCACTTGCGGTATTACTGTAGGCCCCTTTTTATTACGCTTAATTTTACATATCTCCGGGCCCACCAAGTTTTTGGCGCCGTTGCCGGGGATAATTTTTAGGACCTTTTAGAAGCCTACCAAGTTTTTGGCGCCGCTGCCGGGGATTGGTGCTGTGTTTTCTTGTTGTTTCATTAGCTATTTTTGCATTTCACTGCATAGCATTTGCATCTGCTTCACTTCATTTGCTGTTGGACCTGCTGTTCTGAACCTGTTTTTCCTCTGCTGGGACGCCACCAAGGAAAAGAACCAAAACCCAACTGGGTTTTTGCAACAATATCAGAGCAGCTGGGCTGTGCTTAAAAGGTAACCCATTTAAGAGAACCCGAATTGTGGGCTTCCAATTTTTAATTGTGGGCATGTAATATTAAAGCCAATTTTTGGGCTTCTCTTATTTTCTGTTGGGTTTGTAATAATTTATTTGTGGGCTTGTTTGTTTAATTTGTGGGCTTGTTTAAATTCTTTCATTGGACTTGTATTTTGGACTCTGGGTTTAAACCCAGCTGAGCTTGTAACCGATTGTGGGCTTGTTTCCACTCAAGAGTGGACCTCGAAACCAAAGTTTTAAAACAAACGTCGGGCCTTAACCAACTGGGCCAAATTAAACTTTCAAAATTAAAACTTAGTGTTTCTTGAGCCGCAGCCTTCCTTCCATTCCATTAGAGGACAAACAGTGGGCTTGCTCCCATTCAAAAACCAAATTTTATTTTCTTTTTCTAAAAAAAAAAAAAAAAAAAAAAAATTTTATTTTCTCCCATTTAAGTCCAATTTTAGTGTTTTGAAACTTTCCATGTCTCTACACTTTTTCTTTTGGGTTGATCCTCAACTCTTTAGATTGTTAGTGTATGGTGAATTTTTTGTATATAATCCAGTAGATACAATTTCTTATAACCCTTTTTATTCCTTTTGTATATATTTTTCTAATCCAATATGATCTCGGCTGAAATATGTTGGATTTTTTTTTTTTTTCCTTGAATAACGGAGTTTTAATTCTGCTTTCGCCGAAATCGGGTATTCTCTCTCCTTTTACTCTACTCAGAATGTCCCTTTCCATATGTTGCATTTTAATTCTTTCCATGTTTTGAAACATTGAGGACAATGTTTAGTTTAGGTTTGGGGGTATAGAGTAGATGCCACGATAATATGCTATAATTGAAAACGAACTCCTTCTTCTTTTTGAAAAAATTGAAAAATTCCAAAAAAATTGAAAAATCAAAATTCAAAAAAAAAAAATTAAAAAAATGAAAAATCATAAAAAATGGAGCTCATTTACCTTGAAATGTTGACTCTTGTGCAAATATGTATTTTTATTAGGAGTCTTAGTCTAGATATTTAGGCACCCTGATTCTAGCACAATTCACATTGTGATAAGAAATTTGCACGCGCACGATCTACCAATACATGTATGGCCTCGATCTTCAAGGTGTTTGATAGGAAGTTACGATTGCCAATCACTTTAGAATACTGAACGAAACTTGACTAGCTTGTTCTTTGGTTGGTTGGGATAGAAGGTGGAGGTTACATTAAGAAAGACAACCATCGAA
The DNA here is from genome assembly GCF_003573695.1 of Papaver somniferum. Taxonomy (NCBI): domain Eukaryota; kingdom Viridiplantae; phylum Streptophyta; class Magnoliopsida; order Ranunculales; family Papaveraceae; genus Papaver; species Papaver somniferum. The sequence continues at coordinate 46,709,056 of NC_039368.1, forward strand.
TTTAACTGGGTGCATCAAAAAGGGCTACCTCTTGCAAAGTGTCATGTAATTTTTGTTTCCTTTTGTATATGTATCAAAAGTGTTTCCTTCTTAAAAAAAAAAAAAAAAAAAAAAAAAAAAAAAAAAAAAGATGTATATATTCAGAAAAAAATATCAGAAAAATACAAAAAAAAAAAAATCAAGTATTTATCAATTCCATCATCTCTTGTTCCAAAAATAAAAAGAGAATAGTCAATGTAAATAAGAGTCATGTAAAGAGTCATCTTTTGTGTAATAAGCAAGGAGGGTGTATGCCATTGATGTACAACGCGAGTAATTGTGAAATACCTCCAACTCATTCACAATTCTCGTAAAGTCCGGACAGCTAGCTAGATTCCGACCTCAGTTCTTAGCCTGAGAAACTATCTCTTGGTGATTAGTAGTCATAACTTCAGATCTTTCTTTACACATGTGTAGATACACTTTACACTCTTATCACATGTCTTTTTTTGTTATCAGTGCTAGGATTGTGCCTTCGATAGCTAGATTGACATCTCCATTTTGCTGTGAGCTAAAACTGTTTTGCACATGTCACATTTGATGGAATCTGAGCTCATATTTTGACCTAGAACTTTGTAGGTACGTTCTAAGTAAACCTTCACGAGACTTCAACTCGTCCACTAGGGACACTTAGTGGTTTAAAAGGCTTAGTGCATACGCTAAATGCATTCGAGAGACCAGCGACAGTGGTATAGTTAGGATTTCCTTAGTTTTGTTTTACTTGAGGACAAGTAAAATTCAGGTTTGGGGGTATTTGATGAGTGCCAAATATTGTATATATTTATCCCTTTTTGTTGGCATTTAACTCATCTTTTGATCATTAATTCTACATTTTATCCCATATTCTGTATTTTCATTGTTTTCAAGAATAAATATTTTTCTTACTTAATTTTGCATTTTTAGGTAATAAATAAAGTCTGGATGACTCGCGGAGCGAAAAGAGCAGAAAAGTAGTGAAAAGCCGGGAGAAATCACGCAAGGAAGCCGCGAAGAATGGTGCGCACAACCTCAGTTTCTACACACAAAAGCGCCTCCGTTCTCAGCCGTCAGATCAGTTCCCAGAAGCATCCGATGGTCGCTCCTTCATAGATCATCAAAATCTGAAGTCTCTGCCAAGCACCACAGCGCTGAAATTCCAAGCCTTCAGATTAGATGGTAGTTGAATCCAACGGTCTCTCCCTTGCTGTTCATCAACGTTGGATATCTCCCCTTACACTACAACACCTAACCCCATCTAGAGCCGTTAACTTCGTTGTATCAAAAAATCTGACGGTCGCTACAAGCTTCACTTCACATCACCATCCGATCCACCTACCAGCTTCGCATCTCGCGGCCCATCTCACGAAACATCATCTCTTGATGAACCCGCCTCACACCCTAGCACCCGAGCCACCACCTAACCAAACACGCCCCCTACCCAAACACAGTCGAGCCTCTCCTCCATCTCTCCACAGCAGAGAACCACCGTACACCACCACCTTCTCCACCTCTGCCACCACTCACTCACTGCCACCACCACACCTCCACCATCATCACCCTATCACCCAACAACCAAACCCATCTCACACCCTAGCCCTCTAGTTCCCTATTTTCTCATTTTTTCACGCTTCTCTTCCTGAAACCCTAGGCGTGAAAAAATTGATAAATTAGGTAACCTAGAGTTGCAATTAGAGCATGTGAATGGAGGAGTAGGAGCAATTACAAAGCATGGGTCGACGATTTCAAGGACCAATTTCACAGAAATTAGGTAAACCTAATTCAACTGATTTTGGGGAAGAACCCTAATTTTGTATTTAGGGAAATTGTGTTGTGGACTATATATATGGGTGTGGGTATGATGTAAAAAACATGTTTGGAGTAGCCAACATCCAGGACTTTCATGTCCTGTTAACTGTTAATTTCTGTTAAATGTTAATTTTCAATTTCAGCTAAAATTTCATGTTCATGTTACTTGTGTCCTGTTATGATGTATCCTGTTAATGTGTTAGATGTTTGTGTGTGTTCATTGTTAATTTCAGTTGGTTAAGTTCATAATGTTTGTGCAATGTCCTTTTAATTTCCTGTTAAAGTTCTGTTTAGTTTCACTGCTTCTGTTATGTTGTCTCCTGTTGATGTTTGTTAATGTTCCTGTCATGTTTGTTTTGCTGTCACAATTGATGGAATGCTAGGCTAGGTATCTGTGAAGCTTTGAACTAATTGTGCAATGGAAGAAATCAGTGCTCATAGCAAGCTGATTTTCTTGCCATTCCTTGTGTATGCTTAGGTTGCAGTGTTGATTGTGCATTGGGAGAAACTAGTGCTTATAGCAAGCTAGTTCTCTTCCCATTCTTTTAGTATACCTCCTGAATGCCTTAGCCTAGCCTTGCTTCATTTCAGTTTCACCAAAACCCTGCCCTTGGCCTTAGGCCTTGGTTCATTCTTGTTTTGTTTTGCTTTTGTTCACTGTTTTGTTGTTGCTGTTTAGTTTTTCCATTGCTTTTGCTCTGTTGCTTCTCTTATTCCATCTGCCCTGCAACTCTCTTGTTTTGCTTTCCTTTCCATTGCTTGTGCATTCTTTTGCTGCTTTTCTGCAGTTCCTGCTGCCTTTTCCTGCCACTTCTGCTGCTGCATTGCTACTTCATTTTCTTGACTGCTTGAGCAGCTGCAGCTGCTGCTGCAACTTTGTTTGCTGCTGCATTCCTTTCTAGTGCTACTGTATTGCTTTCCTGTGCACTGCTTGTGCAGCTGCTGCTGCAACTCATCTGCAGCTGCTGTGCAGTACTTGTGCTGCTGCCTTCCCTGCTGTTGCTGCTGCCAAGCTACTACCTGGTGCTGCCACTCCACTTCCCCTGCCAAGCCAAGTCCAGTTCCTGCAGCCAAGCTCAGATCCCATCCAACTGAGCCCAAGTTCAAATCAGTGAGGCCCAAAGGCCCAGATCCTTAACTGAAACAAAAGCCCAAGGTTTAGTTCACTGAGGCCCATTTCATTAAAACCAAAGCCCAAATTCATTAAGGCCCAATCCAATTCAGGCTTAATCAAAAGCCTAAGTTTAAGGCCTAAGCCCATTTGCACTTCAAAGACCAAACTGAGCCCAAGCTCAGTTCATTTTATTGTGAACAAACCCATTAGTACTCAAGCCCAATTTAAGCCAAAAGGCTTCTAAGCCCAAAGCAAATCTAGGAACCCAAATAGCTAAAACGCTTCCAAAACACACCCGATCTCTGTGGATCGACCCGTACTTGCACGAGCTACAACTGACGACCGTGCACTTGCGGTATTACTGTAGGCCCCCGTTTTTATTACGCTTAATTTTACATATCTCCGGGCCCACCAAGTTTTTGGCGCCGTTGCCGGGGATAATTTTTAGGACCTTTTAGAAGCCTACCATGCTGCCATAAAAATCCTTATCTACAGAATGCAGTGTGCTTTCCGTCTGAGCATTTCGTGCAATGGCCTTAACTTTGGTACTTGGAGGTTCATGCTACTCCGCTGCGAGTGAACACAAATCCGTCATGCCATACCGATATTAAGGGTTCTGCCGAGGAACATAGCACATGAAAATACTCAGTGAGTCTTGTATTGGCGAGGTGCCGAAATTTATAGAGTGTTTGGGATGGTTGCTACATTCGCCAGTCTGGATAAATTTCATGTAAATATATCGAATGGCTCAATAAATATGTTGGTGGAGAGGTTAGCACTCACGGCACCGTTTCCTTGCAGAGTGACGTCAGGTGCAAGGTTTTACGATTTTAACCCTAAGCTAAAAATCACCATCAACAACTGGGTTCATATATATTCGAGATTGACAAATCTTTCTCTTTAATAGACTTTTTAGAAACAAAACTTTTATTTTTGGCGATGCATCTCTTGTAGAAAATATTTACAGTTCAATGGGAGATGCAAGAAAGTGAGTAAAAAGCTCAGTTATGCTATCTTTTGGCATCTGTGGAAACTTAACCATTCTTAACATATCAAACAGCCGATGAGATGTTTCTTTTGATTAAATAGAGCCTCATTATCTGGTTTTTTGTTATGGAGGTTTTTAGAGATTACAATGTAAACAAAATCTTAAGAAAGTATAAGAACACAGGAAAAAACCTTTTCTCTTTCCTCTCTCTGCTCCCATCTTCCAGGAAAAGAACCCTCCCAATCCTAGCCGCTTCACGCTCGGATTTGGTCATTTTCCGACCAAACCCGAGCGGGGGTTTCATTTCCTTTTTTATTTAGTTGAGGGATTACAGTTTTCTATAAGATTTAATCTTGTTGGTAACCGTATCGTGAGCTTTTGATGCTCTTTTTTTTTTTAAATTTTCAAACCCTAAAATTGTTTTACAGTGGTGATGATAGCAGTCTTTTGCAGAATTCAGTTATCAATGGTCTATATGTGGAAATATTGTTTTTTTTTTCCCATGTTTGGGTCTATTGTTGTGGGAATATTGGGGGGTTTATTATTATTTACTGGGGTTAGTCGTACATCTGTTCGGGGAGGAAAAAACCTAGGCGTTTTTCGGTAAACGGCCAGATCTTCTCCTCAACAGTCTGTTTTAGTTTTTACTTCAAGTTCAGAAGTTCAATTAAGAAACCAATTATTATTGTCCGAGAGTTGTGAATACCATCTGGATTATCATTCACAAACATTGTTGCGTAAGTATTTGTGTTTTGTTTTGGTTTAGTTTTTTTTTCTTTTTTTAATTTCTTCTTGAAATTTTATTGTGTCAAAAATGCTACTCATTTTCTCCAAATTTTTCTCTTGAGAGAACATAAAATTTTTTGATCAAAGATTTGTGAAAATATTCACTGAGCAAAATATTGTTGAACAAACAATTTTTCTTGTTTTGCTATTTTTTGTTGCTTGGGTATTTTCCGCCTAAGGGTCAAGTCTGTGTTCGTACGGGTACCCATGTTACATGTCACGAACCAACTATGGAAACCATAGAATCTGTTCCCCTGAGAAACCATTTAAATAACAAACCTTTTTAGGTGAGTACGCATACTCCAGGTTATTTTTCTTGTTTTGTCAATAATGGCATCACCTTCGGGAACTTGTCAGTTTACAAAAGGTTTTCTTGATAAGGGATTTAGTTCGATTTCAAAGAGGAGGAGAAAAGAACTCTTGTGGAAGTTAATGACACCTCTCCCCAATCTCCTGATGACTATTCAGACATTGAGGACGATGAAGAGATTTCTGTTGAAGTAGTTCAGGATTTTATTAGTCGGTTTAATGAAGCAAAACCGCAGCTCGTTGATACTATGAAAGACCTTGACATGTTAAGGACTGGGTTGAAAAAGGTTAACTATGACCTTGCTCTCATGAAGACACATGTTAAGGATCGTCTCAATGAGAATATCCTCTCCGAAGAAGCGGTTGATGCTGTCAGTCACAAGGTCAAAGGTCTTGAAACACGTAAAGCTTCTGAACATGGACTTTAATTTTAGCTTGTGATTGGTTGTGTTTTTCTTAGAGTTTTTTTTTTTTTTTTTTTTTATCTAGGAAACTTCTTATGAGAATTTATTCTTGTATTTAAGAAGGATAATCAGGGTTTAAAATAGTAATTATTGTGAGTACACATAGCCACTGCCAACGGTTTTCATCTTGCAATGTTTTTAGATTTATTTATTTCAATTCTAAGTTTTTTGGAAGATGATTTTGCAGTATTAATCTTTATTGGTTTCATATATTGCAAATTGTTATGGGATATGTGTGTTTATGTCCGTGAACTATATTTGTCCCATATTTTCTCAAAAGTTAAGTTTATCATATGTCTTTATGCAAATATTGATGAAAGATATAATGAACTTTTGACACCAAAGATTAAGTCTATTATATGTCATTGTGCAAATAGTGATGAAAAATAGAATGAATCTTTGATTATTCCGCAGTATTGGTCTTTCCATGATCCACATCTTTGTGTAAGTACTGTATTGCTTCTTAAGTTTTCTTATGTTGAGCATGACCAATTGCATTAGTCATTTCATTTGTGGTTAATTCAATTGAGATTTTCGGATACAAATTCATGTTTCATGTGATTTGATTATGTCCAAATAAATCCTTATTTTCTTATAAAAGTAAGGTCGCTCTTGTTGTTCTTTCGGGAATGACATTTTATGGGGGAGAGTAATTATTTGAACTTGTGCTTAATTGCCAAATCTTTGTGGGGAGTGCGGCTGTGGAATATTGCCGGAGCTTTCTTGTATCTTTATAAACTCTTTGATGAGTGCATTTAGTTTCAACTATATGATTGCATCTAAATAAAGTTGATATGTTATCTTTTGGTCATGAAGTATCTTTATGAAAATTTCATTAGGATCCCACTAGTTTTTGTACCTTTGCAAATTTATATTGACAAAAATGGGGAGAATTAATGTGTAGTTCACAGATACATATGGTTTATGGATCATTATGTAAGGGGGAGTGGTTTCATTGTGAGACGAAGTATTAACTAAGGGGGAGTGATACATATCACCATAGTATTGTTGTCAAAGTTTTGATACAATTGAACTTTGATTCTGTGTAATAATACTATGACACTGTATAACAATGATTGAGAGCAATTATTTTCTCATTGTTATGGCTACGGATCTTCAACAACTATGATGCTGAGTTAAACACGTTCGGAATCACTGGAGTACTTAGAAGTGACGAACATTTCGAGTAATGTTGAAGAACCAAGGAGATCAAGCATTTGGATAAGAAGCTACAAAGGTTTATTTATTTTGTAATCCATATGTATTGATAGTTTTTCACTAAAATTGACCAAGAGGGAGATTGTTAGAGCACTGCTCGATCGAACTTGCAAGCGTGTCTATCTCAAGCTTGTTTGTCAAGTTTAGTGATCAAAACTATAAGTCTTGATTTCTAGTCTACTTATAGCGATGTCTCGGAATAGGATAGATTGTGTAGTTGAGCCTTAGACTTAACGACATTCATCAATTGAAGACGAAGAACTACGAAGGAGACCTTGTGGAACTTCATCAACAAAAGGTATGTGGAGACTGAAAGTCATCTATCACTCGGAAAGTCTATTTCTACTCTATCTCCTATTTAAGACAAACGTCGTATAACTATATAGTTTTTGATTTCTACACATTTGACATTTCGAGCTGAGTTTAACTCGCTTACATATTTCTCGAAATATGTGTTGGTAAGATTTCGCTTTAACCAAGTTCATATTATATTCTTAACGAAAGTCAAAAGATGATCATGTGAAAATCGCCTGGTAACATCTTACATGATTTGTGTGAGACATTCATTTGATGTAGACTTGGAATGTTCCGTATTAATCATTCGATCACTTTAAAATTTCTTTGAAGCTAATAGTTTGGGTGAGGAAACTATTGTCGTCTTCTTAGAATGTTTCAGTGATTGCAATGGAGTTTAGAATACTTGGCCTTAATTGGATTATAGACATAGTATGCGTACTTGCATATATATTGATCCTAGTATGCATACATGTATGGGTACTGGCGAGGTCAGGTGAAGTCCGGGAGTCTTGGTATGCAAACTTGTATGCGTACTGGCAAACTCATTTGAAGTCCGGGAACTTTTATATGCGTACCCGTACGCGTACTGATTTCAACTGATGTTTGGATGTGTGATAATGTGCGCACCCATTTGCATACTTGAGTGAGTTATGTTCTAAAATCGGTTATGTTCACGAATTGATTCGAGTGAATCAAACCGATTTTGTTTCAATTATGTCTTGTGTACTTCTATGAGAATATAAACAATTGGACAACTAGTTTCGTTTGAGTCATTTGAACTAGTTATGGTTAAGATGATCACGGTTGATATGAAAGTGTTCATATGGCTAACTTCAGTTAAGTATTTTTGAGCCAAATAGGTGTACACGTTTAGGTACGGTTACTCATATCTAAATAAAGGTACATGTCATTTGTGTGTAACAAGCTAAGTTCGATATAACGGTTGAAATATATTAGCTTGAGTCTAATCATGTTTTCATCTAACGGTGAATATTAAATGCTTTGTTAGCAAGATAACATTGATTGCAAACCTTGATTGAAAACTATATAAGGGAGAACTCTAACAACTAGGAAATATAATCCCCACACCTTCTGTGTGATACTAGTTGCGACTAGAGTCGGTCTTCTTTAACCTTAAGTTTTTTCCAAAACCTTGTAAGTTAATGACTTGAAGCCTTCATTGGGATTCTGAAGCCAGACCCAACTATCTTCTCTGTAGTTGCGTGTTCTGATCTTGCCAGTATCTATCGTATTGAGTACTATCTCCTCTAAGATTTGATCGAGATTTAATCTCCGATAAGCAAGATAAAAAGTAGTCACAAACATCTTTGTCTCATCATTTGTGATTCCATAATATCTTGTTTCGTTTCCATACGATTAAGATTATTGTGAGGTGATTGATAATACTAGGTTGTTTTTCGGGAATATAAGTCTGGTTTATCAATTGGTTCATGTGCAGCTTTGAAAAAGTGGGGGTCTAAAAACCACACCAACCGAAATCGAGACCATACCACCAGACCAACCGGAATAAATTCAATAAGGTCGACCACTGGTACCCTTGTATATGCCAGCTGAGTTGACCTAGAGTTATGATTTTCAATCACTGGTTCCCTTGTATATGCCAGTGTGTTGATATTAGTCAGACTAGTATCTCAGTCCATTAGGATAGGTTCATTTTGGCGGAGGCCTTCAGACAGATGTGAGAAACACCGTTCACCTAGTAAACATCAAAACCATCTATGTTTTCCTCTATATCCATCTTCTTGATCTATCCATGTGATTAGTTTTGACTCCGGATACTAATGTCCATAGTGCGACTGTCTGAGTAGAGCTCTGTCACTTATATATGAATTTTAGTATGCTAGAGTGCAAACTCGTGTACAACAATTGGAATTTTGCATCAGAGTACTTCCTCATGTAGTCAATAAGTATGCTAACCAAGGAGATTCTTTAGTGCCTTCCAAGGTTCTGCGTAAATGGCTAAGGTCTGGAGTAAAGGTTTTGTGGGTATATATCTTGTAATCCCTCCCGAGACTATAACTCGGCCACTAGGGACACCTAGGGGTTGAAAGGCTTGTTGCATACGCTAAATGCAACCGACGATGCCTGCGACAGTGAGTTAGGATTTTTATTTTATTTTATTTTTGCTCGAGGACTAGCAAATAATAAGTTTGGGGGTATTTGATAGACGCATTTATGTGTCTATTTTGATCTCAATTATGTGTATTGTTAGTTCTCGCTTTTATACTTATTTGATTATTTTATGTTTTTATAGGTGTTTTTGGAGAAATAAGCTTTTGCGCGAAAATTGGCTCAAAAAGTGGTATTTGCGCTCGTGGGAGGAAATCACTAAAGACACCCCTTATTTGGATAAGGGGCACTCAATTACTAAGGGGAAACTACTTGTTATTTACACCCAGGACACCCCAAGTGATATTCACACCCCATCAGCAGGATAAGGGGCATCTTCTTCCCAAATTCAAATCCCAGGTTTTGGCGGGAAACTGTTGCAAGTGAAGAACATATTTGGGTTTAGATTTTGGACGTGATTTTAAGAGATTCAATCACTAAAATCGATTGGGTTGGACCTGTTTATCTTAAACAGGGATGGTACGATTGCTTGGATCGATCAGAATGGGCTGGATTATTGATGTGAAGCGAAACAGAGGTGGAGGATATTGCATAACTCTCTGTTGGGATTTTCAATCGAGTTTATTGGATATTTTCATGGGAAAGGCATGGATTGGGCCTGTGATGATTGTACGGGATAGTTATGTGCTCCAGAATCGAACAAAAAGAAGTTTCTAAGTTTTTCGTTAAAAGGGAAGCTATATTTTTCAGTGATTTCTCTGTATCTATATTGGGAAGTTACGTGAAGGAATGGGAGAAGATATTCGCCTAATATTAGAGTATATCGAGTTTGGAAGGTTTGAGGAGTCAGCAAGCGCGTAAAGAAATAAAAGAGGGAAGAAATCCCGTAGCTTGTTTTTTTTAGACGGAAGAGAAAAATATTCCAAAGATTGACTCGAGGTTTTAGGGGTCCTGTGGTGTATAAAAGAGCTTTGGTGAGTTTCATAAAAAAATCGAGAGTTTGGGGTTGATACGGATTAGGGAGAGACAACAGAGGTCTCTGCTCGGAGAAAGAAAGTTGCAGAATTTTTCTGCACTTTCAGGGAAGAAGACGAAGGTGAAGAACATAAGACCCAGTTGGACAGTCGCAGAGAGGTGTAGTTTAGTTACTGCAGCAAGAAGTATCGTTTAGGAGGCAGTCTTATATTCTCTGTAATCCTTTGTAACAGTCAGTCTGTAACACTTATACACGTTGCAGTTGATCTGTTTTATCTTTTTCTTGTATTTTCACTCTCTTCAAACACTTTGGAGCCATGAATAAATATTTTGAGCATGTTCTTGATATGAGGAGCTAAACCCTTTTGCTGAGGCGGAGGAAGCCATTTTCCCAATTACTATGTGGTAATTTCTATTTAATTAATTTTTACAATATCTTTTATGATTATTTGCACTGAACTGAAATTGAATATATGATTCTAATTAAGTGGTGTGTTCTCAATTGACGGGTCATGCTTAGGTTAGTCTTTTGATGGTCCGTGCTTTCGATTTACAACTATTGTTTTGAGAATTTACTTGTCTAGGTGAAATTATTAGAATCACTTTAAACGTAAAGAGTTGCATAAATATTGATTAGATTAAATCACATAGAAATTGGAGATTGGTGGAATCCGAGTCTCAGTGCTTTTAAAATCTTGAAAACAACTTCATCTTGAGTTTTTATTTTAAGTCTAAAACAAATCTTCACAAGTCTTTAAACGAACCACTTTTCTTATCACTATAAATATTACATCAAATTTTGGCGCCGCCGCCGGATTTGTATTTAGATTTGTTTTAGGTTTATTTTATTTTTATTATTCTTTTTTGTTCTTTTTACGCGTTTTGGTATTTTTCGATTCTTTTCAGATTTGGAGCGAAGCTACAAGGAAAGAAAAAGTGCTATAAAAGGAAAGCATCGCCAAAGAAGGAAAGAAAAGAGGAATCCGAAAGGAGTGAAGAAGAAAATTTTGTATATAGTTATTTTGTTTTATTTTTAGAAACTGTATTAGGGTTTATTTATTATTTTTGTAATTTTCTTTTCTTTTTGGACTTTTTGGACAATTTGGACATTCTTGGACATTATTTTTAAACCCTACAGAAGGATAGTATTAAATATCAACTGTTTGCAGAGAAGGAGGACAATTACGATATTGTCTCTGCACCTTGGGTTCGTACACTGACATAGGAGTCAGTGGCCCGAGTCGACTACAACCGATTCATCCCCCGTCTGGAACGGGATGTAAGATTCTGAACACTCGCGAATCCCTGTCAGCGAGTTACTGTCTTCCTTCATATGCTTATATGTTGAGGACTGAATATGGACTTTAATTTTCTAGTAAAGGGAAAGGCCTGGCTGTACAAGATAAGGGTTCAGATTTCATCACCGTCCTCTTCTTGTCCGCCTTAGGAAAACGATACCAAACGCGAACCTAAGCCTAAAATTTTGACTAGAACGAGACCGATAGGGTAACGAGCTTAACAGGAAAGTCATTCGAAAAATATTGGATACTCTTTAAGCATACTTCGAAGTTCTTGACGGTGTCTGTAAGTTGAATGCATGACTGCGCCGCCTTGTAATACCGGTGAGACCTTGGGTATCAAAGCTCCACCGAGCTTCCCTCGCCTCTATTCAACTTACTTTAACTCGGATTGATTCCAGAGGGGTTTGCTTAAATTGTAACGAATTCCCTTTCGAAGGATTAGAATCTGGTCTAGAAACAATCTAAGTGGAGCCATCATGCTTTTTGTTTGCTAGAAATCAATAGGTTTGATTTGGTTGAGTCAACCTTGTTTTGTGATTGAATAGAATCCCCTTCCTTATTCTTTTGCATGCCTGAACGTAAAAGAGACTCCCTAGGTAGAGAAACCTAGTAGTTCTAAACGTCTCGATTACCTCAATTTAGAAAGTACGATTTTTGAAGAGTCCGTTTTTGAACGTCCGCTTGAGGAGACAATCCCTAATATTCCGATAGTGCCAGAAATGGCAACTTTAAAAGCTTTGTTGAATCCGACTAGGACTACTCGTCCTTCGTGTATTAAGTTAGCTGAAACGGAGGCAACCTATGAACTGAAACCTGGGACCTTACAGATGCTCCCAATCTTTTTAGGAAAAGAGAATGAAAACCCTTATTACCATGTTAGGGATTTTGAAGAAATTTGTAGTACTCTAAGAATTAGAGGCTTAGATGATGATGCTTTGAAACTTAGGTTATTCCCATTTTACCTGAAAGATAAGGCCAAGTCGTGGCTACATAGTTTGGATTCCGAGTCAATTGATACATATGAACAACTTACATCTGCCTTTTTCAATAAGTTTTTCCCTAGGCACAAAACATCGTCTATTAGGACACAAATATGCACATTTTCACAACAAGAGGGAGAATCTTTATATAGGTATTTGGAAAGGTTAAATGATTTATTATCCCAGTGTCCTCACCATGGTTTAGAAAAGGTTAGGCTAGTTCAGATCCTTTATGAGGGTTTAGATTATTCCACAACGACCATGGTTGAGTCTCTATGCACTGGTGGAATTGAAAACCAAACTGTTGATGCAGCGATGAAATTTTTGAATGAAATCGCCGAAAAAACCCAGCAACGGGAAAATAGTAGGGAACCTCAGAAAACAATTCTTCTAGGTAGATGAAACGTTAATAAGGTAGAAGGCTATGAATCAGATGCCAAAATTGCAGCGATAGCAAAAAGGTTAGAAGCCTTAGAATTGGATCATACTATTAGCACAATAAAGCCTTTTTGGGAAGGCCGAGCTATGGAAGAGCAAGCCAATGCTCTTTACAATAACACTAGATTTGATAACTCTCAGAAGATTGACCCATATTCGGAAACCTATAACCCTGTTTGGAGAAACCATCCAAACCTTTCATGGTCTAAGGGCCAGAGTCAAGGTCAGTTTAGTAATTCTAATGCTCCCCCAGGTTTTGGCTATACTAAGAATCCTTCAGGTCAAACACAGTTTCAAAACCCTTCGGATAAGAAGATCATCAGTTTAGAGGACTCTCTCGCCTTGTTAACTCAGCAGATTGCAAAGTTTTAGTTATCAGTAGAACAGAGTCTACAGGCTAGTAATATGATAAGACAAGAAAACAGTCAGGATATTTCCGAACTGAAAGACTAGGTTAGTCTGATCAATGATTCTCTAAGAGAAAAAGGTAAGCTCCCTAGTCAACCAATACCCAATCCTAGAGGAGAGAAAACATTTAATCAAGTGAATTCTGTCACAACCCTTAGAAATGGTAAAACGGTAGACAATAAGGTAGCCATGCCTAATAGTGGACATACTGTAGATCCCCTTCTTAGTTCCCATTCTAGTCCCCAAGAGGACCAGCAGGAGCCACTAGCTGAAGAGACTGACAAAATTTCTAGTGATGCCAATTCGGTTCCTGATAGGTCTCATTTTATGCCTAGAGCCCCATTCCCACAGTTGTTAGCTCCAACAAAGAGAGAGTCGACTTTCAACGAAATAATGGAGATATTTAAGCAGGTAAATATTAACATCCCTTTGTTAGAATCAATTAGGCAAATGCCTTCTTATGCCAAGTTCCTTAAAGATCTTTGTACACGAAAGCGTAAGCTTAATGTCCATAAGAAAGCCTTTTTAGCTGGTCAGGTAAGTTCGATCATTCTGAATCAAACAACCCCTAAGTATAAAGACCCTGGATGCCCTACTATATCTTGTGTGATCGGTAATTATTCAGTAGATAAGGCATTGCTTGACTTAGGAGCTAGTGTGAACTTACTCCCATATCATGTATACAACCAGCTAGGTCTTGGTAAGTTGAAACCGACTAAAATGACATTACAATTAGCTGATAGGTCTGTCAAAGTACCTCGTGGTGTCATAGAGGATGTTCTGATTGAGGTTGATAAATTTATTTATCCAGTGGATTTTGTTTTTCTAGATACTCAGCCTGTTCAGGATCCTAGTGCTCAAATACCGGTGATTTTAGGTCGCCCATTCTTAGCCACAACTAACGCTGTCATCAACTGTAGGACCGGACTTATGAACATATCCTTTGGTAATATGACCACTGAACTAAATGTCTTTAATGTTACTATACAACCTTCTGATGATTTAGAGGAAGTGAATATGATTAGCACTTTGGTTCAGGATCTAGTTCAGGATAATTGGGATAACACTTTATTTGGTGATTTTCTAGATGACTTTGATGAGACAATTCTCTTAGGTCAGTTAGATGACCAGACTTTAGAACTAGAAGAATCTCTCGAATATTTTAAGGACTCTACAGACCTAGAAATTCAGGAAATAGTGTTAGGTCTTTCTGAGAGCAGTTATTACCCTAAGTTTGGGGGTAGTGATCTAGAAGACGCTCTTGAGTATTTTAAAGACTCTGAAGATCGGAAATTCAAGCAATAGTAGGGCTTACGGAGAGTATTGGTTATAATAAGTTTGGGGATAATGATCGTCAAGTATCCCCATTAGAAGTCCCTAACTTGGGATTTGAGCCTAACACATCTGAGGTATTACTTGAGTCTCTTCAGACTCCACAACCCGATCCCCCTGATACTGTCCAGGAAGAAATTAAGCTATTAGAAACCCGTTATTCGGATGAATCTGTTTGTCAAGACACTCATATGAAGCCCAATTGGTCGTTCCAGATAGATACAGTTGTCTTGCAAGAAACTTTCGATAAGGTTGTGCTCTGTTTGTTAATTTTTCCGATCCTCTGCAGTTGTATCATTTTAGTGGCAGTATTATTTGGTTTTGATGATCCACAGTTGTTTCGACTATTGATATACGATTTGAAAGGGTAATTAGCCATTTTATGGGTACGTAATATCTGGCTTAAGACATTAAACTTAGCATTTCTTGGGAGGTAACCCAATGCTCATGCAACACGGTAATATCTTTCCTTAACTCTTTTTCTTTAAATGGTAACGGTTTCTCCTTGTTCATGTTCTTCATTTTATCTTTAGAACATTGAGGATAATGTTAGATTTAAGTTTGGGGGTATGGGAGAAACTTTTTAGTTGCAATAAATAAACTCCAGAGCCTAGAAATTTATGCCTATTAAGGATGACACTAACCAATCTAAGTGGATGGAAGCATTTTGGTTGTAGGAGTTGAGGAACCAATCTGACTATATGGCAACATCTAAAGAGTCTATTCATAAAAGCACAGAGCTTGAGTGTTAGAAATAACATGATAGTTTCACCATATCTCGTTGAGTCCTTTTCACTTCTGTTTTTATTTTGTTTTGTTTTTAAACTATGTTTCTCTAAGTGATTAGGTGGGGCTCACGAATCAAGTTGTTACGAATGTTAGGATGAATTAGAATGATTGAGAAAGAATTTTTATTATTAAAAAAAAGAAGAGAAATCGAGACCAGACCAACCGGAATAAATTCAATAAAGTCGACCACTGGTACCCTTGTATATGCCAGCTGAGTTGACCTTGAGTTAGGATTATCAATCACTGGTTCCCTTGTATATGCCAGTGTGTTGATATTAGTCAGACCAGTATCTCAGTCCATTAGGATAGGTTCATTTTGGCGGAGGCCTTCAGACAGATATGAGAAACACCGTTCACCTAGTAAACATCAAAAACCATCTATGTTTTTCTCTATATCCATCTTCTTGATTTATCCATGTGATTAGTTTTGACTCCGGATACTAATGTCCATAGTGCGACTATCTGAGTAGAGCTCTGTCACTTATATATGAATTTTAGTATGCTAGAGTGCAAACTCTTGTACAACAATTGGAATTTCGCATCAGGGTACTTCCTCCTGTAGCCAATAAGTATGCTAACCAAGGAGATTCTTTTGTGCCTTCCAAAGTTCTGCGTAAATGGCTAAGGTCTGGAGAAAAAGTTTTTGTGGGTATATCTCTTGTAAGCCCTCCCGAGACTATAACTCGGCCACTAGGTCCACCTAGGGGTTGAAAGGCTTGTGCATACGCTAAATGCAACCGACGATGCCTGCGGCAGTGAGTTAGGATTTTTATTTTATTTTATTTTTGCTCGAGGACTAGCAAATAATAAGTTTGGGGGTATTTGATAGACGCATTTATGTGTCTATTTTGATCTCAATTATGTGTATTGTTAGTTCTCGCTTTTATACTTATTTGATTATTTTATGTTTTTATAGGTGTTTTTGGAGAAATAAGCTTTTGCGCGAAAATTGGCTCAAAAAGTGGTATTTGCGCTCCTCGGAGGAAATCACTAAAGACACCCTTTATTTGTATAAGGGGCACTCAATTACTAAGGGGCACCTACTTGTTATTTACACCCATGATACCCCAAGTTCTATTCACACCCCATCAGCAGGATAAGGGACATCTTCTTCCCAAATTCAAATCCCAGGTTTTGGCGGGAAACTGTTGCAAGTGAAGAACAGATTTGGGTTTAGATTTTGGACGTGATTTTAAGAGATTCAATCACTAAACTCGATTGGGTTGGACATGTTTATCTTAAACAGGGATGGTATGATTGCTTGGATCGATCAGAATGGGCTGGATTATTGACGTGAAGCGAAACAGAGGTGGAGGATATTACGTAGCTCTCTGTTGGGATTTTCAATCGAGTTTATTGGATATTTTCATGGGAAAGGAATGGATTGGGCCTGTGATGATTGTACGGGATAGGTATGTGCTCCAGAATCGAACAAAAAGAAGTTTCTAAGTTTTTCACGTTAAAAAGGGAAGCTATATTATTTCAGTGATTTCTCTGTATCTATATTGGGAAGTTACTTGAAGGAATGGGAGAAGATATTCGCCTAATATTAGAGTATATCGAGTTTGGAAGGTTTGAGGAGTTAGCAAGCGCGTAAAGAAATAAAAGAGGGAAGAAATCCCGTAGCTTGTTTTTTTTGAGACGGAAGAGAAAAAATATTCCAAAGATTGACTCGAGGTTTTAGGGGTCCTGTGGTGTATAAAAGAGCTTTGGTGAGTTTCATAAAAAAAAATCGAGAGTTTGGGGTTGATACGGAAGATTAGGGAGAGACAATAGAGGTCTCTGCTCGGAGAAAGAAAGTTGCAGAATTATTTCTGCACTTTCAGGGAAGAAGACGAAGGTGAAGAACATAAGACCCAGTTGGACAGTCGCAGAGAGGTGTAGTTTAGTTACTGCGGCAAAGAAGTATCGTTTAGGAGGCAGTCTTATATTCTCTGTAATCCTATGTAACAGTCAGTCTGTAACACTTATACACGTTGCAGTTGATCTGTTTTATCTTTTTCTTGTATTTTCACTCTCTTCAAACACTTTGGAGCCATGAATAAATATTTTGAGCATGTTCTTGATATGAGGAGCTAAACCCTTTTGCTGAGCCAACGGAGGAAGCCATTTTCCCAATTACTATGTGGTAATTTCTATTTAATTAATTTTTACAATATCTTTCATGATTATTTGCACTGAACTGAAATTGAATATATGATTCTAATTAAGTGGTCGTGTTCTCAATTGACGGGTCATGCTTAGGTTAGTCTTTTGATGGTCTGTACTTTCGATTTACAACTATTGTTTTGAGAATTTACTTGTCTAGGTGAAATTATTAGAATCACTTTAAACGTAAAGAGTTGCATAAATATTGATTAGATTAAATCACATAGAAATTTGATATTGGTGGAATCCGAGTCTCAGTGCTTTTAAAATCTTGAAAACAACTTCATCTTGAGTTTTTATTTTAAGTCTAAAACAAATCTTCACAAGTCTTTAAACGAACCACTTTTCTTATCACTATAAATATTACACCAATCTCAAGCCAATCTTACGATTGCACTCAATCACAATAGAAACGGCAAGACCAGATCATGCAACTACAGAGAACATAGTCAGGTCTGGCTTCACAATCCTAATGAAGTTTTCAAGTCGTTAACCTACAGGGTTTCGTGAAAAACCTAAGGTTAAAGGAGAATCGACTCTAGCTTATACAACTAGCTAGTATCACACAAGAGGTGTGGGGATTTGGTTTCCCAGTTGCTAGAGTTATCCTTTATATAGTCTCCAAATCAGGGTTTGCAATCTAAGTGACCTTGGTAACAAAGCATTCAATATTCGTCGTTAGATGAAAACCTAATTAGATTCAAGCTAATATCTTTCAACCGTTAGATCAAACTTATCTTGTTATACACAAATGAAATATAACTTCATTTAGGTTTGAGTAACCGTATATAAATGGCTACACTTAGTTGGTTCAACAACAGTTAACCAATGTTTGGACATATGAGCATTTTCATATCAACCTTATTCATCTTCACCATAACTAGTTCAAATGACTCAAATGAACTAGTTACAGAGTTGTTCAATTACTTAGATCTCATAGAAGTATACAAGACATAGTCGAAGTGAAATCAGTTTTGATTCACTCGAACCGATTCACGAACATTATAACCACGCTTTGCATAGATTGCATTCCTTGGTATGTAAATGTTTTAGTTCATGAAGGAACCGATTTTAGAAAATAACCCACCTAAGTATGCGAATAGGTACGCTTAATTAAGTAACCGGATTGAGTTTGTTTTCACTTTCAAACTCCAGCAGAAATTCACGGACGTGAACTTTCTGCCGGATTTCCAATAACCGCCAGTATGCGTACGGGTACGCATACTTTGGGTTCCCGGTTTTGGACTTTTACACAAATGTAAGAACACACTATGTTTATATCCAAATATGGTTACATGTTCTAAACTCTCATTTCAATTATTGAAACTTTTTTAGAGGATGTTATATAGTTGTTATTCACAAACTATTTTTCATCAAAGCGATTTTCAAGTTATTGAAATAATCAATATGACTTTCGTCATGAGTAAAGACGAACTTGGCCAAAGCGAAAGCTTACCAACACATATTTCGAGAAATAGATAAGCGAGATAAACTCGGCTCGAAATAACAAATATGTATAATCGAAGTCTATATAGCAATACGACTTTTATCTCAAAATAAGAGATAGAATATATAGACTTTTGAGTGATAGATAAGTTCAAGTCTCCACATACCTTTTTGTCGATGAAGTTCCACCAGTTCCTTGAGTAGTTCTTCGTATTTGCATGATGAACTCCGTGGAGTCTAGATCGCAACTACACTTACTATCATAGTCCGAGACTTATCTATAAGTAGACTAGAAATCAAAATTTATAGTTCTGGCAACTAAACTTAACAAACAAGCTTGAGGTAGCAACGGTTGCGAGTTCGACCGAGAAGTGCTCTAACAATCTCCCCCTTTGTCAATTTTAGTGAAAAGCTATCGATACATATGGAGTACAAAATAAATAAACTTTGCAGCTTCCAATCCACATGCTTGATCTCCTTGGTTCTTCAACATTACTCAAAATCTTCATCACTTCAAAGTACTTTAATGATTCCAAAGGTATTCAATTCAGCATCATCGTTGTTGAAGTTTCGTAGCCATAACAATGAGAAAATAATAGCTCTCAGTCATTGTTATACAATGTCATAGTATTATTACACAAGTTTAATTGTATCACAACTTCGACAACAATACTATGGTGATATGTATCACTCCCCAATAATCTCAATCATTGAAAAATTCTTAGAAGACGACAATAGTTGTCTCACACAAACTATTATCTTCAAAGAAATTTTCAAGTGATCGAATGATTAATACGGAACATTCCGAGTCTACATCAAATGAATGTCTCACACAAATCATGTAAGATGTTACCAGGCGATTTTCACATGATCATCTTTTGACTTTCGTTAAGAATATAATATGAACTTGGTTAAAGCGAAAGCTTACCAACACATATTTCGAGAAATATGTAAGCGAGTTAAACTCAGATCGAAATATCAAATGTGTAGAAATCGAAAACTATATATTTATACGATTTTTGTCTTAGATAAGATATAGAGTAGAAACAGACTTTCTGTGTGATAGATGACTTTCAGTCTTCACATACCTTTTGTGGATGAAGTTCCACAAGGTCTCCTTAGTAGTCATTCTTCTTCAATTGATGAATGTCGTTAAGTCTAAGGCTCAACTACATAATCTATCCTAGTCCAAGACATCACTAAAGTAGACTATAAATCAAGACTTATAGTTTTGATAACTAAACTTGACAAACAAGCTTGAGATAGCAACGCTTGCAAGTTCGACCGAGTAGTGCTCTAACAATCTTCCCCTTTGTCAATTTTAGTGAAAAAACTATCAATACATATGGATTACAAAATAAATAAAGCTTGGTAGCTTCTTTTGACTTTCGTCAAGAAAATAAGATGAACTTGGTTAAAGCGAAAGCTTACCAACACATATTTTGAGAAATACGTAAGCGAGTTAAACTCAGCTCGAAATATCAAATGTGTATAAATCGAAAACTATATAGTTATACGACTTTTGTCTCAAATAGGAGATAGAGTAGAAATAAACTTTCCGAGTGATAGATGAGTTTCAGTCTCCACATTTCTTTTGTCGATGAAGTTCCACAAGATCTCCTTAGTAGTTCTTCGTCTTCAATTGATGAACGCCGTGAAGTATAAAGCTCAACTACACAATATATCCTAGTCCGAGACATCGCTATAAGTAGATTAGAAATCAAGACTTATGGTTTTGATCACTAAACTTGACAAACAAGCTTGAGATAGCAACGCTTGCAGTTCGACCGAGCAGTGCTCTAATATACCACAATAGTAAAAGTTTTCCCACCAACAATCACAACATCAACAGTGATGGAAGGTGGTAAACCACAATCTAATTTAATAGGGCCATCTGTAACACCTCAGCAACACAAGAAGCCACTAATACCACCAGCTTTTAATATAACTCTTGTGGTACAAATCTCAGGTGACATGCTCCAAGACTTATTGAGTTCAATTAGCACCATACCTGATAAAGTCAATTAACTGACACTTTCACCAACTCAGCCCGTTGCTACACCAGTTGTGCAACAACAAGGTACACATATGGAACACTAAGATTTACATCTAAATATCTCACCTCTGCCAGCTTAGTCATCCATGCTGAACCAATCATTACGTAAATAACAGAGGAACCTGAGAAAAAAACTCAGGAATTACAACTAATCAATTACAAAATCTGAGTCACATAACCTATGAATCTTCATCAGCTGTCACAGTAAACTTGGTCCGTGAGTCTATAGATTCAAATATTGGTAGGATGATGAAATCTCGGGTATAAAGGATAAAATTGATGGTTAGCAAATCAGGATCTGACCCAGTATATATGTTCAAAGAAAGTCCACTATCAAAAGAGATACACGATTTTCGGTTACCCGAAAAATTTCATTTACCCGAAAAATTTCATTTACCAACTTTCAAAGGTTTTAAGAGAGATTCGGACCCAATGGGGCTAGTCCAACTGGATGGATTTGGGTAGGGGTCTGGGTTCGGCTTTAGCCTATCAAAAAAAAAAAGATTTCTGAATTAACACATATTTCACTTCGAGTAGATGATGGCTCTATACCTGAACAATAATTGGATAATGATAAGATTTTTTCCAAGTAGTCTACGAGAAGATTCTTTAACATGGTTTAGATGCCTCCCATCAAACTTGATCAGAACGTTCGAGGATTTGAAATTATTATTTATTCAAAATTACTCCCGTAATATTAAACAAAGAGATGTTCTGGATGGTCTGCAATATCAGCCAAGAGAGTGACAAAAACTTCACTAATATCCTTAAAAAGGTTCAATGCAACACCTTCACCAATTGATAAAGCACATGAAAAGGTGTTGTGTAGGTTATTCAGAAACGCTCTTTATCAAGGAGAGATTCGGGATTTCTTTGCAGGTCACATTCTCAAATCTTTAGATGAAGTCTACACCAGAGCAGGTAAGTTCGTCAGAAGGGAACATGACAATAAAAATTTTCTTAGCTGAGAGCATAAAGTATATTCAGCTTGGAAAACCTCGGGAGAAAAAAGATCTTTCTCATCCAAGTCTCCAGATCAATAGTCAAAGAGGAAAAAATTCAGAGAAGAATATGAGCTAAAATGAAAGCAGAGTCAAAGAGACTCTTAATGTTGAATGCCACACCTGAAGTAATACTATAATACATGAAACACAAACCATTATTATTGCCGCCTAGGAAGCTGATGGTACGGATGGAAAAGCAAAGTATTATTGATCTTATCACAAAACAAATGGGTATATCACCACTAACTGTAAGAATCTGATAAGATTCATATAAAGTATGACACGAGAAGGACGTATGACAGCGTTCGTACTCCTAGAGAAAGAGAACACTAAAAAAATCCCCAGCAGTGCAAGTCAGGGGATGTGTTAGTATGATAATTCAACATCCACAATTGAGACAGACCTACCGTCAGACCCTACTGACAGAAAGCGAAAGTAATTACGGATAAACGTCACATGTCTTCATCCTAGCTACCAAGGATTTTTTTACCACCTAATAACATAAGATTCACTAAAAATTATCTAGCTGGAGTCACCTTCAAGCATTCTGACATATTGGTGGTCGAGCTCATTATAGACGACTGGGATTCTCATAATATCTTAATTGATTAAGGATCCACCTGTAACATATTCTTCAAGTAGCTGAACAAATGAAACTGACATGTGATGGTGTTCTAAATAGTAATGGCTATGTTGTGGGCTTTAATGGTTCAAAAATGTATCATATGAGAGAGATAACTCTCATAGTTGGAGACATACCAATTAAAAAAAATGTGGCATTCTTGGTCTCAACACCAAATCCCCATATAATGTGATTCTGGGAAGAGATTGGATCCACACAATGAAATTTGTTCCTTCGACTTACCACCGAAAAATGAAGTTTATGACGAACCAAGGTGAGTATATCATCCAAGAAAACCAAGTTCTCTTAAAAGAGCCAGTTGTTATATCTCTCATCTATTAGTAAGACCCCCATGGATGTTTTAGAAGACAACAATTAATGCTGCCAGGAAAAAAATTCAAAGCTCCTGAAAGCTGAAGCAGAACTTAATTACTTGACAGCCAAATCGCAATATAGTCAGCAGGCCCTGACTGTAATGCCTGAAACGCAAAAGGATTTGGTTAATTTACCAGACAGAAAATTCAAACAATAGGTAGTAGAGATATTGGAAGACGTTAACCTAGTTTCGGAAAACAAGACAAAGATAACCTATATGGGAAAAGATCTCTCGATTAAAGAAAAAATAGGTTTACAATAATTTCTAAAAGAAAATGTTGACCTCTTTGCTTGAAATATGTCGGATATGGTGGGAATCGATCCAAGCATCTCATGTCACTCACTAAACATCAGTCCGGAATTCAAGCCAGTGAAACAAAAGAAAATAAAAAATTAAAGATAAGGCATATGATGCAATAAAAACCAATGTTCAAAGAATGTTAGAAGAAGATAATGTATATATCCAGAATGGATATCGAGCACTGTGGTTGTAATAAAGAAAAAGAGAAACATAAGAGTCTGCGTAGACTTTACAAACTTAAATAAGGCTCGCCCCAAAGTTATCCTCCACCAGATATAGACAACACAATAGAATTTGTCATTGGGTATGGAAGATTTTCCTTCATGGACGATATTCAAGGTACAATTAGATACCCATGATTCCATGAGGAGCATACTGCATTCATAACAGACGATGGCCTATATTGTTTCGAAGCAATCCTTCTAAATGTGCTATTAGGGGTCCAAAGTGGAAAATTCCTAGGCTTCACTAGAAAAGGGATAGGAGTTGGTCACTAGAAAAGGGATAAAAGTTCATCCACTGAAGATGATAGCAATATGGATATGAAAACTCCAACCTGAAAAAAAGAATTAGCAAGAAAATTGGCGCACTGAACAGATTCATTGCAAGACTGCCGTACAAGCGCAGATCACTGTTCAAATTACTTATCAAGAAGCAAGACTTCCATTGGAGTGAACAATGTCAGGCAGCTCTAGATAACATTACTTTTCCTCTCATCCTATCTTATCAACCCCATTCAGAAGTGAACAACTCTATCTCTATACTGCAACCACTCAAAGTGAAGTATTACTAAGAGTGGAAGACAACAAAGAGAAGCTAATTTATTTCATTAGCAAGTCACTAACAACACCAGGGTCAAGATACTCACAACAAGAAAATATGATGTTTGATATATACTTCCAATCGATAAAACTAAGAGCATACTTCCTGAGTTGGAGGATAATAGTGGTCACAGAGTACCCAGTCAAGAATGTCTTATCCAAAGAAACAAAATTTGGAAGAATTGCAAAGTGGGGGGACCACCTGAATCAGTTCAACATCAGGTACAAAAATAGAAAAGATAAAGGCACAAGTTGTAGATAATTTTTTAGCTGATTTCCCAGTTGAGGACACAAACTTTGATCTAATATTCAGCGAAGAAACTGAGAATGTACCAGACTCTGAAGACTCATCACTTGACACACTTGGAAATTGGAATATGGAAAAAAAATTCTGCATCAAACAAAAAAGAAGATGAAAATGGAGTTGTCATAGTCACACCATAAAACAGCTTCATCGAATTCTCGTATGCATTGACTTTTAATCCAAAAACAAATCATGCGGAATATGAAGTGTTACTCCAAGGACTACTAGCTGCAAAGAGTTTACAGCTAAAAAAGTTTATACTTTTTAGCGACTCTCAGCTGACGAAAAAGCAGATAGAAGGTCAATTTGAAACGAAAGATATTTCGATAGCGAAATACAAGAACAAAGTTAACACCCTAATACCCATCTTTGAAAAAGTGAGTGTCGAAAAGATACCAAGGAATAAAATGCGACTTGCATATGCCTTAGCTTTCCTAGGTTCAGTCATACCTAAAGCTTATCAAAGAAAATTCAAGATCAGAATCCTTGAAAGATCAACCATTAATGAGCCGGACACAAATAATGTGATAACTCAGAGCTCAAACGTGACCTTCGCTGAAGAGGAAGGGACCTGGATAAAAGGTATTTTCAGCTACCTCGAGTCCAAAACATTACCAGATGACCCACAATATGCTAGAAATATTAAAACCAAAACAACCAGATATCAACTCCTCGATAGTGACATGTGCAGAAATACCTACTTGGGACCACTACTCAGTTGAGTAACATAAAAACTGGGAGAATAAATCCTAGTTGGAATACACTCAGGAGACTGTGGTAACCACGCTGGAAAAAGGTCTCTAGCTGAAAAAGATCGCTCAATCTCTAGGCTAAGCTCCAGCTTCTTAACCTTGTCACCAAGTTTATTAAACTTAGCCTGCAGAGGGCTAAACTTAGAGTTGACCGTGTCAAACTTGCTATCCCAAAATTTGACTTGGTGGAAGTAGGTGGTCAGCTCTATTCCAATATAATTAAAAAAGAATAAATACATCTTCGACTCAGTAATCAAAGATAGTAAAAAAAAATGAATAAATGAATTTTTTAATGTTCAAAAGTTGGAAATTACCCGACGAAAGTCAAGAGAAGTCTCCTCCCACATAGCAGGGATTGACGTTGAGTCAAAAGCACAGACATACGCTGAAAACGTGGGATACCAAAATACACCACCAACTTTTTTCTTAGGCAACCTGTATGGAAAAACTTAAATATAATTTCGAGAGTTCAACTTAATGAATCGCAATCAAGGAATAATATTTAGAGTTATATCTCTTTCTCCCACAATCATAAAATTTACAGAGACAAGTCTGTGAACCTGATTCACATGTGAGAGTACTTGGACGATTCCTAAGATTAATATCCAAGAATTAATCAAGTCCTATCCAACAAACAAGGATGGATGTATCTACTTTGATTGATTAACGTACAACATGTGATATATCAATTATAAAAATAAACAATATAATGCGAATAAATAAATAAAACTAACACCAGAAATTTTGTTAACGAGGAAACCACAAATGCAGGGAACCCCCAAGACCTAGTCCAGATTGATCACCAAACTGTATTAAGCCGCTACAGACACTAGCCTACTACTAATTAACTTCGTACTTGAGTGTAGTTGATACCGAATTAAACACTCACAACAATTTAGTTTCAGTTGTGTTCCTTACGCCTCTTGAATCCCAACAAGACTTCGCGCAATTGATTTCCTCAGTTGACGTCCTTTACATCCTAAGAGTTGCTTCAACTCAATTGAAGACTTTAAAATAATCTTCCTCCCACAGATAAGTCTATTTGGTGCTTTCCTTTTTGATCGTAGATCATGGTGATATTGGAAATCGATAACAATAGACAAAGTCTAGCTAACCTTAAAATCCTGACATGCGCTTCCTGAAGAGCAGCGTATATTATTATTCACCTCACAAGTATTAAACTTGTGGAATCAACAAAGTCTGAGACGAAGAGAACTTTGTGATTTCTATCTATCTTGATTAATGGAGCAAGCTCAACAATCAAACAAGATCAAGACACTCGAGCTATCAAGATAAAAGATAGCTGGACCTTGCTTCATGAGCCCCTATGAAGTATTTTTAGTCTGTAAACCCAAAAAGGGTTTTAGGAAGAGGACAACTCTAGTTTACAACTAGGACACACAAAAGTAATGTCGGGATTCAAAGATCCCAGTTGCTTGAGGTATCCCTTTTATAGACTTTCAAAGCATATCTTGCTTTAGGTTTAAGATAAGATAACTTTGGAACCAAATAAACAATACCCAACGTCAGATGAATCTTTGAAATGTGATTTACATATCAAGATATACGCTCTGGTTAGGATGAACCGAAATTGAACCGTGTACAAAGACATTGTTCATAAACGATTATCCGAAACTACCCGATTGAACTATAAGCTTAATCATTTTCATAAACACTTAAGGATTTAAGTTTGAATCACAACCATAGGTTATAATATGATCAATCATGTCTATATAGTGTTCTTAGAGATTTATTCAAATGCTAATTATGTCACACAAATAAATTTATGTGCATCTGAAAATATGCGACAGGGTAAGGATTTGTACCGGGTACGTGTACTTCAACCTTGTTGGTGACTATATTTTTCATGGTATATGTACCAGGTATGCGTACCCTTAACACAAATATAAGTTCCGGAACATACAAAACTTTTTCGGTTTACGTACCGGGTATGGATATCACAACGGTTTCAGAATCAACAGTTCTTTTTCGGTATGCATATTAGGTATGCGTACCATTCCAGGTTCACGAGTTCACATATTTTTTATAGTATGGATACCGGGTGTGCGTACCACTAAGTCGCTGCCGAACTATGACCACGCTGGTATGTGTACTGGGTACATGTACTATGACCCCGTACCTATAACAGTTTTCCCAGTTTGTGAAACTGGTATGCATACTGTCATGTATCCAGATTTTCACTAGTTCTATATTTCTCTTTAAATCAATTCGTAACATTCCCAAATAACATAAATGACACATATCACTGTTCCAGGATATTTTCGAATGATAACCTTGAATCATAATTTAGATTACGAACAATAATTTGTTCTTAACCAAAATTCATCAAGTATGAACAGATGTTCATTAAGCTTAGTCATATATATTTCAAAGAACTAATTAGCAAGAGAAATTTGACTCGAAATTATTTATATGCTTACAATAGTCTAATTAGTTATGCGACAATGTCTCATAGATAGCAAAATGAATATAACTTGAGAAATAGGTGGTTCAGTATTCACTTGCCTTTTGTTGCAGAAGTTCTCCAAAAGCTTTGGTTGATCTTCGCCTTCAAACGGTAGAACGCAATGATGACTGCCGTGATGTACGTTTCTTAACTACACTTCCATCCTAATCTAAGACTTAACTAATTGTAGACTAGAAAGGTATAGTTTTGGCAACTAAATTTGACAACAAGCTTGATATAGCAACACTTGTGAGTTCTGCCGAGCAATGCTCTAACATCAGCAGTGCGAGGAAAGCTCAACATGAACTTTGCAGCTTCAGCGCTGACAGTAATAGGCTTAGACAGACTACCATATCCATCCCAATAATCAAGGTCACGGGTATCCAATTGAACATATTTTTGAATTTCTTGCACTAGGACTCTTTAACATAACTCATTTTTCTCTCTAAAAATACAAGTAAAGGGAAAAGGAACAAAACATATGAGTCCTCGGGCGAGGTTCACCAGCCAAAGGAGCACGACCATACTCCCAAAGTTCAGAAAAGGTAAGCGGATGCTTATCATTGTCAATAACGCCGTTGCTGACATTAAAGAGAACCGCTTTATCATGGATAAACCCAAGGTTGGTTCTAGAACCAACATAAGAGACATTATTCAGGCCATAGTCCTTGTTCACAGAACAAGAAAACTGGGATTTTAATTGGAAGGCGGTAATTTTATGTCTCTTATCCAAACCCTTGTTGGCTTCAATAATTTTATTCATAAAAGTATAAAACTCTGATTCTATGTATATTTTAGCAAAGTCCATGAGACGAAGATACTCGTGGACTAGAGAAGGAATATGAATTCTAAAACCGCGTACCAGATGAGACTCTGGAATAAGGAATTTATATTCTCCATAGGAAGGCAGTAATCCTCAATAATTTCGGCAGCATCCAAAAGTGGAAATGTTGGAAGCCATCGATTTTTTTTTATATAAAAAAAAAGAGATGTTAATAAGGTTTGGAGGATGAGAATTCATAGATCTAGAAAAAGATGGAGAATTTGAAGATCCAGGGGAGATAAAAAGGAAATTCTCTGAAGGCAAACTAAACGCTGAGAAATAATGAGTAAGTTTCACAGAGCTTTCCTTTTATGCTAAAAAGATAAGGAAAGTGAAAACGTGACAACCGGTAAAATGGTAAATTACTTTCACATTTATCCATGCATACACTACTACAAGGAAATAAAGTGCACTCAAAGTAGGTAAGAAATACTGCAATAATTGCCAAACTTTTGGTATTTAAAGAAGGTGAACAATACACCAAAAATTGTAAATAGGGCTAATAATTAATAAAAAAATAAAATAATATTTTGAAAGAATAATTGAGTATCACGGAGACTGATTAACTCGGTTACTGAGCAAAAATACTACTTAATAGCGGTGCATGTTACAAAGTTGCAGAAAGCAACGAAGTCTTTAAGGCGGTATAAAATACCTAGTTTGGCATGGCAAGACATAATATTGATCATAGAAGATCATATTTACAATATTTTTGAAAAGGTACTTCGCTTTTGAAGGGAAAATAGGAAAGGTATATAACCTAGAAAAATTCAAAATTCCCAGAAGTAACTAAAAAAGGGGGGAGTCCCATTCGAGTTAATTCAAAGGGGAGGTAACACTTAAAGAAACACACAAGTTCCCATACAACTTGAGGAAAAAACAGACACAACTCGGCACAGAAGGCTACGAGCTACTAAGAATACTAGTTGTAAGCTGAAATAAATCGAACTGTCACAGTTCGACGAAGAAAGCTATGATCCATTAAGTAGATCTGTGAGATATTAAAGCAAAAATGGACAAAATTTTAATAAAAGAAGTCTACATGCATACTTTACTTAAATTGGGGGCGATTATGTAGATGAAAAAATATATCATCTACCTGAAAACTGATAACTGAAAAGTAATACAGTTGAGACACGGAATAAGACTCAAGGTCAAAGGTCGAAGAACTGGACCAGATGTCTAAGAATCGAGCCACAAGCGACAAAACAAGACAGAGACACAGAGTTAGACGCGGAAGACCTAAGTCTTGGTGCGAAGCTAAGAAGATTCTCAATGCTGTCAGCTGAGAGGAGGCCTGAAAAGCTGGGTGGTCATAATGAAGAGTTGTCCCAAGTCAAGACAAGCACAAGGCAGGAAACTATTAAGCCCAAGTTGTTACGTGCATAGTCATCCACAAATAATTCTTGTGTTCATATCATGTATAAATAACCAGAAACTGACAATGTAAACAAGCTCATTCTGATCAATTGATATTATAGCTCACACTATTCTTTCTCCGATTCTCTTCTAACCTCGACCGACTTAAAAGATAATCAGAAAACCTTAACTCCACACCACCGGAGACCTGACATTATATTACGAAATTATGGATCGCGATATTGATAGACACATTTTTGTGTCTAATTTGTCCTCAATGTCTGTATTGTTGGAACTCTGTTTTTGTACTAATATGTGTTTTTATGTATTTTTAGGAAATAAACATTTTTGAAAAATTCGGCTCGAAAAGTTGATTTTGGCACCCGGAGGACAAGTGTTATTCGGACTCTCGCTTTTGGATAAGGGGTAACCTAATTACTAAGGGTCACCCCCAGGTCACCCTCAAGGCAGCTGCTATTCGCACCCCAGTTTAGGATAGGGGGACACCCTTTCTTCTTCGTTTGAAAACTGTTTTGGCGGGAAATGAAATTCTCAACTGGCAGAAGTTTGATCACAAAAATGAAGGGGTTACGGGTCGATTCAATGGCTGAAATTTGATAGAGAGATGTGATATAGGTTAAGGAACACATTTTGGGCAGTGGGTTCGATCGGAATTGGCTGGAAAACGCGTGATGATTCACACACCCAAAACAGAGCACGTGTACTGTAACACGAGCAAAATTGAAGTTCTTGTGTGCATGGAGGAGTTCTACTAACGTTGGAAGAGTGCTGAGACGTGGAAAAGGCTAACTAGAGCGTGCAGGATCAAATCTAACGCGTGCATGGGCTTAAAAATGGAAATTATCGTTATTATGGGCAGCAAGGAATATTCGAATTAAAGAGAGTATATACGCAATCAATGGTCGGATTTTTGGCCTCAATTCACTATAAATACACGTAAAATTGAAGCTAGCGAAGTTTTGAGAGTCTTGGGGATAGTTTAGGAGTCGAGAGAATCAAAAGAAAATCACGCAGAGAAGAGAAGCTTGCTGCTGGTGCAAGGAAGAACACGAAGAACATAATACCCTCAGGGACAGTCGTTTATCAACAGTGACATCGACTGTCATGTGTGAGTCGTAGTTTCCCAACGACAATAGCACTTCAGCTTTGTCGTTGATTCTGGACGTCTTTTGTGGGTCGCAGAATCCTGTTTTATATCATTTTCCCGTCTTTCTCTTCATTGTAAAACACTTTTGAGCATCAATGAAATATTTTGAGAGGTTTTCCAACATGATGAGCGGCTAAAATACTTGGTGACTGAGGCGACGGAGGAGCTATTCACTCATGTTTGATTGGTAAATTCTTTTTATAATTTCTTAATTATTTATTTTATTTAATTCACTTGGATCAATAAAAAAAAGAGATAAAAATGGTTTTCTTAATTAGTTGTGAATCAGTTTGATGTTTTATGCTTAGAATTAATTCTTTGATAAATCATGCTTAAGGATTACAATTTAATATTTGGACACCTTATAGATTAATAAGTGATTTAATGGAAAAAGAGCTAGATAATAATTATGAAATATTTTTGTAACCAATCAACTTGAAGTAATAGTGAATCCGGAGCCTTAGTCCATTTTAAATCTTGACATCACTCTTTGAAAAAAAAAAAAAAGTTACCTTCACAAGTTCGAAAAGAACCCCTTTTACCACAATATACAACAACTTTTGAAAATACATCAAAATTTTGGCGCCGCCGACGCGGACCTGTGCTTAGGTAGAGTTTTTTTTTTTTAGGTTTATTATTTATTATTTTTTTTTTCCTTTTTACGTGTCTTTTTGTCTTTGATTTGCAGGTTCGAAGTGCAGTACTAAGGACCTTGGAAGGAAAAGCTTAAAGCGAAAGGAGCGAAAGAGGAATTTTTTTTTGTTTTATATATAGAAAAGAGAGAAAAAAAAAAGAGAGAGATTTTTATATATTTTTTTTTAGGTTATTTTTCTTTTTCTTTTGCACTTTACTTTATATGGACTTTGGACTGGACTCTTGGACTTTATTATTATTATTATTTTTTTTAAACCCTACGGAAGGGTAGTTAAATACAAACTGTGTGCAGGGAAGGACGGTGATTACAATATCACCTCGGCCCCTCGGGTTCGCACACGGCATAGGAGTCGTGGCCCGAGTCGACGACAACGGTTCATCCCCCGTCTGGTACGGGAGGTAAGTCCAATCGAAACACTCGCGAATCTCCTGTAAGCGAGTTACTGTATTCCTTAAGGTGATCATTGATTGAGGACG
The DNA here is from genome assembly GCF_003573695.1 of Papaver somniferum. Taxonomy (NCBI): domain Eukaryota; kingdom Viridiplantae; phylum Streptophyta; class Magnoliopsida; order Ranunculales; family Papaveraceae; genus Papaver; species Papaver somniferum. The sequence continues at coordinate 46,741,147 of NC_039368.1, forward strand.
AATTTGGACTGTCTTTATTTTCCTAGTAAAGGGCAAGGCCTGGCCTAAACAAGATAAGGGTTCGGATTTCATCACCGCTCCCTTCTTGCCCGCTTTAGGAGAACAAAACCTAACGCGAACCCAAGCTTTAAAATCTGATTAGAAAGAGACCTATAGGGTATCGAGCTTGTTAGGAAAATTTTTCGAAGGATATTGGTTATTGTTTTAGCATACTTTGAAGTTCATGACGGTTTCTGTGAGTTGAATGTGTGACTGCGCCGCCTTGTACTGCGGTGAGGCCTTGGGTATCAAAGCTCCACTGAGCTTCCCTCGTCTCAATTCAACTTACTTTGACTCGGATTGATTCCAGAGGGGTTTTCTTAAATTGTAACGAATTCCCTTTCGAAAGATAGAAGCTGGTCTAGAAACAATCTAAGTGAGCCATCATGCTTGTTGTTTGCTAGAAATCTCTAGGTTTGCTGTGGTAAAGTCGAGTCAGCCTGCTGTGTGATTGCTAGAACCTTCCTGTTAGGATTTTGATTTTTTTTAGTGTATGCCCGATTTTGTTAATAGGGCTTGGAAAAGAGATACTCTAGGTCGATTGATTAGCGAAAAACCTAGTAGTTCTTCTGATATAAGCAGAGAGCTCGAAGATTGTTCTTTTGAGAGCCCTGTTTTTTGAAACTTCAGTTTTAAGAATCTGTCTCTTCGTGAGGAAAGTACCCCTACTACTTATGTTGTGCCAGCGATGGCAACTTTGAAAGATTACATGTTCCCAACTAGGTCCAACCGAGCTTCGTGCATTAAATTGCCAGCCACTACGGCTAATTTCGAGATAAAACCTAGTATTCTTCAGATGATCCCTATATTCTTAGGAAAAGATGATGAGAACCCTTATTTCCATATTAGGTACTTTGAGGAAATTTGCGGGACAATTAGAATAAAAGACCTTACTGATGAAGTCTTGAAACTTAAGATGTTTCCCTTTTCCTTGAGAGATAAAGCCAAGACCTGGCTGAACAACCTACCATCTGAATCCATAGAAACATGGCAGGAACTTATCGTTGCCTTCTATATGAAGTTCTACCCTAAGCATAAAACTGCAGCTGTTAGGCAGAACATTAGTACTAGTGTGCAACAAGAGGGAGAGTCTCTTTATAGGTTTTTGGAGAGATTCAATGATCTCCTATCCCAGTGTCCTCACCATGGATTTGATAAGATGAAACTTGTAGAGATTATTTATAATGGTTTAGACTATTCGACCAAAGCCATGGTCGAGTCTATATGCGCTGGTGAGTTCACTAGTAAAAATGTTGATGATGCTTTTACCTTCTTAGGAGCTATCGCTGAGAAATCCCAACAGTGGGAGTCTTGTGTGTAACCCCCTAAAAGACTCTTAGTCAATAGAAGTAGCACCAATATGGTAGATACAAGTTTTGCGTCATATGCCAAGTTTGCTGCTTTATCTAGAAGGTTAGAAGCGTTGGAAATGGGTCAACCTAAAAATAAGTCCCTTGTTGAACCTAATAGAGGCTCTCAAATCTCTAGTTGTGGAATAGAGCCCGATAACTCATTTTGGGAAGGTCAGGTTAGTGAAGAGCAAGCTCATGTTATCTATAACAATGCTAGGTTTGAGAACCGTCAGAAGTTTGACCCCTACTCAGAGACCTACAACCCTGGTTGGAGAAACCATCCTAATTTCTCTTGGTCTAAGGGCCAGAATCAAGGCCATTCTAGTAATTCTCAGCCTCCCCCAGGTTTTGGTTATACTAAGAACCCTTCAGGACAGACCCAGAACCCATCTGAGAATAGAATAACTAGCTTAGAGGAAACCCTTAGTATATTAAGGAAGATCCAGGAAATGCTATCACAAAGCCAGGAAATGTTAGTAAAAAGCCAGGGTAATTTTCAAGAGGAAACCAAACAGAATTTTAAGAATAGTGCCCAGTCTTTTGCTAAATTAGAACTTCAAGTCGGCCAAATAGCTAAGTATATTAATGAGAGAGAGGAAGGAAGGTTCCCTAGTCATACTGATCCTAACCCTAGAGGAGAGAAATCGTACAGTCATGTTAACTCTGTTACGACCCTTAGGAGTGGAAGGAAAGTTGATAATAAGGTCGACATACCTGAAAGTGAACATGTTGTAGTTCACCCGTCTGAACCAGAGAATGAAGAGACTGATAGAGTCTCTAAAGAGACCAATGAGGGTGCTTTTGAGCCCGTCTTTGTCCCCAGAGCTCCATTTCCCCAGCTATTAGTACCAACAAAAAGTGAATCCAACTTTAATGATATAATGGAGGTTTTTAAGAAAGTTACCATAAACCTTCCGTTACTAGAAGCAATTAGGCAACTACCAGCTTATGCCAAGTTCCTCAAAGATATGTGTACACGAAAACGAAAGCTTAGTGTCCCTAAAATGCCTTTTTAGCTTGTCATGTAAGTTCGATTATTCAAAACACCACAACTCCTAAGTATAAAGACCCAGGTGCACCTACCATTGCTTGCACGATAGGAAAATACCGGGTAGAAAAAGCTTTACTTGACTTAGGAGCAAGTGTGAATCTTCTACCATACCATGTGTACTTAAATCTAGGACTTGGTGAATTGAAACCTACCAAGATAACACTCCAGTTAGCTGATAGGTCTGTTAAAATTCCTCGTGGTGTGATAGAGGATGTTCTTATTGAGGTCGACAAGTTTATTTATCCTGTGGATTTCGTTGTCCTAGATACCCAACCTGTCCCTGACCCAGAGAACCAGATACCTGTGATTTTAGGTCGCCCATTCTTAGCTACGTCTAATGCAATCATAAACTGTCGAAATGGTATCATGAATCTATCTTTTGGTAATATGACTATTGAGCTGAATATTTTTAATATCAATAAGCTACATTCTGAGCTAGATAACACGTGCATTGAATAGGTGAACATGATAGGAACCTTAGTTCAGGAGCCATTACCAAACATTGTATCGGAAGATCCGTTAGAGAGTTGTCTACCCATTTTAGCCTGGATTTCGACGATGATAGAAACATTGAACAAGTAAATTCTCTATTGGATTCTATTCCTGTGTTAGATATTGATATATGGAAAGATAGGTTTGAAACATTGCTAGCTTCTGAGTCTACCTTAATACCTTGTTTAAAAGAGCCTCCTGAGTTGGAGCCTAATTATACATTTTTAGGCCCACCCGAGTCTTTTCCTGTGATTATAGCTTCCGATTTGGATAGTGAACATGAGAATAGGCCAGAGACCGTGCTTCAAGAAAATAAGGAAGCTTTAGAGTGGACCATAGCAGATATAAAGCAAGTAGAGGATGAACCACTTGATCATAACTTAGAGAAAGCAATCGAACTTTTTCAAGAACCCGATGGTCTAGAAATTAGGAATATTGTGACCAGTCTATGTAGAGATAACCAAAATCCTAAGTTTTGGAGTAGAGAACTAGAAGAATCTCTTGAGTATTTTAAGGACTGGGATGATCCGGAAATTCAAGCAATAATCAGAGGTTTGTCTGAGAGTGGCCAAAATCCTAAGTTTGGGGGTAGTGATGATTCTTGTGATCGTCAAGTGTCCCTAATTCGAGTCCCTAACTTGGGACTCGAACCTTGCACGTCTGAGATAGTCTGTTCAGACTCCGCAACCCGATCCTCCTGATACTGTCCAGGAGGTAACCCAGGTATTAGAGACCCATTTTGCGGATGACTCTAGTTATTGAGACACACATATGAAGCTCAATCATGCGAACCCAGTTGTCTTGACAGAAACCTTAGATGAGGACGTGCTCCTTCTTTTCATTTTTCTAAACCAGTGTAGTTGTCTCATACTTGTATTAGCTCTATTTGGTCTTGTGGATCCACAATTGTTTCGATTATTGGTATACGACTTTGGAAGGTGACAATTCCTTTAGAGATATTTGATGTATAGATAATGACTATAAATTTAGCATTTATTGGGAGGCTCCCGCGCTCATGTGATACGGTAATATCCTTCCTTATTTCTTTTCCCTCCAGTGGTATCAGTTTCTCCTTGTTCATGCTTTTAACTTCATCTTTAAAACATTGAGGACAATGTTAGATTTAAGTTTGGGGGTGTGGGAAAATCTTTTAGTTGCAATAAATAAACTCCAAAGCCTAGAAATTTATGCGTATTCAGGATGACACTAACTAATATAAGTGGATGGAAACATCTTGGTTGTAGGAGTTGAGGAACCAATCTGATTAGATGGAAACATCTATAAAGTCTATTCATAAAAGCACAGAGATCAGGTGTTAGAAATAACATGATAGTTGCACCATATCTCGTCGAGTCCTTTTCACTTCTATTTTTATTTTGTTTTGAAAATATGTTTCTCTAAGTGATAGGTGGGGCCCACGATTCAAGTTGTTACCAATGCTAGGGTGAATTAGAGTGATTGAGATACCATGAAAAAAAAATTGAGACCAGACCATTTGACCAAAAGGAATAAATTCAATAAAGTCGACCACTGGTTCCCTTGTATATGCCAGTTGTGTTGACCTATAGTTAGGTTATCGACCACGGGTACCCTTGTATATGCCAGTGTGTTGATATTAGTCAGACTAGTATCTCAATCCATTAGGATAGGTTCATTTTGGCAGAGGCCTTCAGACAGATATGGGAAACGCCGTTCACTTAGTAAACATCAAAACCATCTATGTTTTTCTATATCCATCTCTTAATCTTTCCATGTGATTAGTTTGACTCCGAATATGATGTCCATAGTGCAACTATCTGAGTAGAGCTCTGTCACTTATATATGAATTTTAGTATGCTTGAGTGCAAACTCGTGTACATCAATTGGAATTTCGCATCAGGATACTTCCTCTTGTAGTCAATAAGTATGCCAACCAAGGAGATTCTTTAGTGCCTTCCAAGGTTCGTTTTAGATAGCTAGGGTCTGGAGTATTAAGGTTTTGTGGGTACACCTCTGGTAAACCTTTCGGAGACAACACTCCGCCACTAGGGCCACCTAGGGGTTCAAATGATTTTCCTTTCTAGAATAAATTTTCTCGAGGACTAGCAAATAAAAAGTTTGGGGGTATTTGATAGACACATTTTTGTGTCTAATTTGTCCTCAATGTCCGTATTGTTGGAACTCTATTTTTGTACTAATATTGTGTTTTTATGTATTTTTAGGAAATAAACATTTTTGGAAAATTCGGCTCGAAAAGTTGATTTTGGCACCCGGAGGACAAGTGTTATTCGAACTCTCGCTTTTGGATAAGGGGTAACCTAATTACTAAGGGGCATTCCCAGGTCACCCTCAAGGAAGCTGTTATTCGCACCCCAGTTCAGGATAGGGGGACACCCTTTCTTCTTCGTTTGAAAACTGTTTTGGCGGGAAATGAAATTCTCAACTGGCAGAAGTTTGATCACAAAAATGAAGGGGTTACGGGTCGATTCAATGGCTGAAATTTGATAGAGAGATGTGATATAGGTTAAGGAACACATTTTGGGCAGTGGGTTCGATCGGAATTGGCTGGAAAACGCGTGATGATTCACACACCCAAAACAGAGCACGTGTACTGTAACACGAGCAAAATTGAAGTTCTTGTGTGCATGGAGGAGTTCTACTAGCGTTGGAAGAGTGCTGAGACATGGAAAAGGCTAACTAGAGCGTGCAGGATCAAATCTAACGCGTGCATGGGCTTAAAAATGGAAATTATCGTTATTATGGGCAGCAAGGAATATTCGAATTAAAGAGAGTATATACGCAATCAATGGTCGGATTTTTGGCCTCAATTCACTATAAATACACGTAAAATTGAAGCTAGCGAAGTTTTGAGAGTCTTGGGGATAGTTTAGGAGTCGAGAGAATCAAAAGAAAATCACGCAGAGAAGAGAAGCTTGCTGCTGGTGCAAGGAAGAACACGAAGAACATAATACCCTCAGGGACAGTCGTTTATCAACAGTGACATCGACTGTCATGTGTGAGTCGTAGTTTCCCAACGACAATAGCACTTCAGCTTTGTCGTTGATTCTGGACGCCTTCTGTGGTTCGCAGAATCCTGTTTTATATCATTTTCTCGTCTTTCTCTTCATTGTAAAACACTTTTGAGTATCAATGAAATATTTTGAGAGGTTTTCCAACATGATGAGCGGCTAAAATACCTGGTGACTGAGGCGACGGAGGATCTATTCACTCATGTTTGATTGGTAAATTCTTTTTATAATTTCTTAATTATTTATTTTATTTAATTCACCTGGATCAATAAAAAAAAGAGATAAAAATGGTTTTCTTAATTAGTTGTGAATCAGTTTGATGTTTTATGCTTAGAATTAATTCTTTGATAAATCATGCTTAAGGATTACAATTTAATATTTGGACACCTTATAGATTAATAAGTGATTTAATGGAAAAAGAGCTAGATAATAATTATGAAATATTTTTGTAACCAATCAACTTGAAGTAATAGTGAATCCGGAGCCTTAGTCCAATTTAAATCTTGACGTCACTCTTTGAAAATTAATTTGCTTTATTTTTATTAAATCTAAAAAAAAAAAGAGTTACCTTCACAAGTTCGAAAAGAACCCCTTTTACCACAATCTACAACAACTTTTGAAAATACATCAGATATGATACTGTGAAGGTATGTACGACGATTAGTTTCGACGTATCCTCGGTCCTCACTAAATCAAAAATTCTCGTTGAACCCCATGCGCAAAATCGTTACGTTCCAGTTTTGTTAAAAGAAAAAGAAAGTTTAATGTATCTCGACAAGTCCCGCCACACAAAATTAAATATCCTAATCGATAACGGTGCGAAGTGCAGGTTACATGTCGATTTTGTTAAAAACGATAAATGTTATGAGAAATTAAATATACCCAGTTGTTGATGGTGGTTTTTATTTTAGGGTTAAAATCGTAAAACATTGCATCTGATGCGACGTCACTCTGTAAGGAAGCGGAGCCATGAGTGTCAACCTCTTCACTGGCATATTTATTGATCCGTTCAATATATTTACATGAAATTTATCCAGACTGGCGCATGTAGAAACAATCCCAGATGCTTTGTAAATTTCGGTGCCTTGCCTATATTACTTATTAATATGAGACTCAATGAGTACCTTTCATGTGCTATGTTCCTAGACAGAACCCTTAATATCGGTATGGCATGACAGATTTGTGTTCACTCGCAGCAGAGTAGCATGGATATCCAAGTACCAAAGTTAATTCCCTTGCACAAAATACTCAGTCAGAAAGCGCACTGCACTCTGTAAATAAAGAATTTTGTGCCAGCACATAGAATTCAATCAATTTTGTGATAACTCACAAAAATCATGAACCTGAATAATTTACAAAGTTAGGGTTTTTGCGCCCTGCGCAGTATATCAGACCCCGTCAGTCGAGACTATGCTTAAACAACTAACCAATTAATCCTCTGTGGATTAGTAGGAGCAGGGTCCTACCAAAAATCAGAATACAAAGAATAACGGAGCCGCGGGGTAGGAGCAGCAATAAAAGGGAGCATGGCCACGCCATAGGCTAACCAGCGCCGCTTGGCCACTCCCCATGCTACTCAACCAAACCTTATTCCTTCATTGACTAATCGGGTCGCATTAAACCTGCCACGCGCACCAAAAAGGTAGCCGCGCCCGTGCTTGGCCGGCCGCCTACTTTCAGTGACCAATCAGGTTGCTCTAAACCTGCCACAAAGAGGTGGAAATTGTGTCAAGAGGTAGCCATACTAAGTTGGCTTTCCAAAACCGTGCCAACTTGCTAACGGCATGCCAAACATGCCAAAACAAGCATGTCAGGCGCACATGCTAAACGACATGCCAAACGCACATGCCAAACGCGGCACTTACCGCGACAACATGCCAAAACTTGCCAACCTACTCTACCTGCGTGACCAGCTTCACAACGGAATTCAATTTGGCTAGCCTAAACCCTAGGCGCGGCCATGCTCTAGTGGCGGTGGAAGAAACCCTAAATTCTAATCGTGGATTAAAACTATGCCACCTCGGGCCCGAAACAAGCCATATATGCTAATTAGGGTTCCGACATGCCAAACCCTGATTTAGGAAAAGTTGTTGCGCCAACCGAGCTAAACAATGTCCCACAGAACATGGGGATCAATATGGCTATTGAAACTGATGTTGGCAAACCACGTTTGAGTTTAACACCAACGTGCCGCTGGCATGCACAAACTATGCCAGCCATTCCACTGTGCCACTGGCATGCACGAACTATGCCAGCCATACCGCAATGCTGCTGGTATACATTAAAGGCGTCATTGTGGCACTATCAGGTGCCCACAGAAGGTAGCCATAATCAACGGCTACCCTTCCTCATGAGATGCAATCTCAACCATCCAAGTTTGCCACCAAAACGGCAGACTTGTGGAAACTTTTAGGCGACCAGCCACGTAAGTCTAGTGGCCATGGCTACGCCAGGCGCCACTTGCACCATCGTGTTGTTGGCATGCACAAACTATGCCAGCCATTCCACCGTGCTACTGGCATGCACGAACTATGTCAGCCATGCCGCAATGCCGCTGACATGCACTAAAGGCGCCATTGTGACACTATCAGGCGCCAACAGAAGGTAGCCATAATCAACGGCTACCCTTCCTCATGAGATGCAATATCAGCTATCCAAGTTCGCCACCAAGCTGGCAGGCTTGTGGCAAGTTTTGAGCGACCACCCGCCTAAATCTAGTGGCCATGGCTACCTCAGGCGCCACTTGCACCACCGTGCCACTGGCATACACCAAAACGCCACTGTACCATTATCAGGCGCCAACACAAGGTAGCCATAATCAACGACTACCCTTCCTCATGAGATGTGATCTCATCCATCGAAGTGTGCCACCGAACTAACAAACTTGTGGAAAATTTTAGGCGATCAGCCAAGACGAGCCTAATAGCATCACATGATATTTTCCTACGGCAATCCTCTTGATTTTAACTTGCCACACGTAGCAAAGTGCTATATGTTTTCCACGAAAACACTCGAGACATCAAACATTTCACAAACTGGGGGATACTCATCAGGGTATTGGTCTGGCGGTTTACAACGTGTGGCGTGCAATACACCCGTTACAAGAAAGTGTCATAAACTGGGGCGGTTAGTAACGGCAAGAAGTAATGGTGTAAACGGATCCTTCATTATGGAAGCATAATTCCTGACGTTACACGTTACTCCACTCTTCCACCACTCAATCGTTTTCCACTTCCTACGAGGCCAGGGTACGTTTTATTACGACCTGTATAAATAGGTTTCACCTATTTCCACCAGACAACAAGTTTTGGTCGGAGAACAACATAGTATCCAGAAATCACCTGGTAGCTTTTCGTTCTTCTAGCCAGTTTTACTTTCTGATACAAGTCATAAGAAACCACACCTTCAGGATCAACGATTCTGGTCTCAACACTTTCTTCGCTTCCCTCCCTAAGACCAACCCTTCTCCTTCACTTTGTGACCGAAGCAAGCCTGGAACGGCCATTTCTTAGTTTAGGCGAGGATTGTACAGATTGATCTCTCGAATCAAAAGTACTCCAGTGCAGTACATTGTTTAGGGTTTAGACTCGTTTCTCATCCACACACACGAATTTACCAAAACCAGCATAAACCGTTTTCACCCTCAAACAATTGGTGACCACAGTGAGAGATTAATCTCTCGGTTACAATATCAATTTTCAATCTCCAATTTCATTTTTCAACTCCGATATCAAGATGGTAGGAGCAAGCAACCCGCTCGGGAATCAACGACTCAGTTATCAGTTATCATATGACAAGGAGTGACTGGAGACTTATCGTGGTCAAGACGGCGTTCCCTGTAAAACTCAGACTTACGCCCTGAGGATCCATTTTTTTGGGAGACCCTAAAAGCGAGTAAGTCTTGTTAGCCAAAGTACATAACCTATTACTTCGAGTTTCCACATTGATAACAGAAACCGATAACCATGTTATTCCCAAATTTCATCCCATACTTCCCATTTTCATACGACGGTCATGTTTCCATGACTTTCCTGGAATATTTGTGCTACTCACCGTCATGATCAAAGTGATACTAAAAAAATAAAATAATATAGTGCATTCCAAAAATAATCCAAAAAACCTCGTAGGGAGCAATCATCTATCAATCCAAAAACCAGAAAATCAAACCATGAACTAGGCGTTTCGTTTGCCTTTCAAAAAAAAAAAGAACCTAAGCAAAGGAAGTTCAGAAGACAGAAGATATTCAAGGGAAATCATTCAGCAATGGCTTGTTCTTCTCGGAGAAATCATCCTTCACGCTTTGAAGAACCGCCTGTTTTAGCTTCAACTCCTGAGACAACCTTTCGATTTCTGCTTCATGTTGGTTGATCGCATCTGCAGAGGGACCTTTGATCTCTTTAGCCTGCAACTTTTGGATCTCGGTAAAACCTTCAACAAACCAAGGAATGTTGAACTCAAAGTATATACACATATCCCGGTGAAACTTCCAGCTTGAGATTACGTCTTCAGAAATGGTATGGCCAGTCACATCGCACATGTCGTCAATCTAAGATAAGGCTTCTTCCACGCGCTTAACCAACGTGAACCGGCTAGTGATCTTTTTGGTTGTGGAGATATGTACATACCTTTCCCATATCTTGGTGTACAGTTCTGCATACTTGGATGGCACACTTAATCCTCCGACCAACACGTGATCTTGGAAAGGAACCAGGAATGGAGAAGCGAAAACGACGCCTGCAACAGAGCCCACGACCGGCAAAGGCTCCTTGACAACAATCACGCCAGCAGTTGTAGAAGTGGTTTTCGCCGTTTGAGACGCAACAACATCTTCATCTTGATCGACCTCCATTTCCAGATCGCCAGCGGGTGCAGCTTCCACAGTTGGAGACAAAGCTGTATCTTCACGAGTCTCCATCTCGGGTCCATCTTCAGAAACTGTTTATCCCTATAATATCACGGATTAGGTATTTATTTTAGCAGCAAAAAAAGGAAAGAGAGGGAAACGTGTGGAAACTCACCGACTCATTCGCGGACTCGCTGGAGGAAGACTCGGCGCTACTCTCAGAAGTACTTCCATCATCACCACTGGATCCCAAACTTTCTTTTTCTTTATCTTCGGGAAACTTAATCGCCGGTTTTTGACTACGTGCAAGTCTGGAAAAAGCGTTCATGCTGTCAAGACCCTGAGTTTTGAAAGAAAAGAAGAAAAGATGTTCAGCAACAAAACATAAGATTTGTGTAAACCAGTCAAGTTAATAAGGAGTCACACATACCTGTGTGTTGGAAGAACTGAAAGTCACAAGATCTGTCGAATCCGACTGAAAACCACCCACACGGTTTTCGACCTTCGCTCCTTTTTCTGGGGACTGTCCACATCCGGGCCGGGAGATTTCCGCTTAACCATGTGAAGCTCCCTCAAAAATGGATGTTTCGCTAAAATCGCGGGGGAAGGCTTGCCACGAGGATTTTTCACCACGTCATTCGCGAATCTATGGATGACAAGAAATTCATTCTGCCATAATACATTATATTTGGAGGTCGTCGCTGAATTTCGTTATGAGAGCAAGAAAGGGAGGTTTTTACCCGGCGCAAGGGCACTGACATCGAGAGCAGCTGACAGCAATTCTTCTGTAGCCTCCGACTGACGAAGAAATGGGACTCCTTGGTCAAATCCCATATGCCGAGCGGACCTGTCAATGTTATAAGGAATTTCCTCAAAAGATCCTCTGAAAAAAGATGGCACATGCCCGGATATACAACTCTACATGAATACAACTTCTCCAATGCCCATATTCTTTTCAGACGAAAGCAAAGTCATGTTCGGGATGGAGGCAAAAGTGTTCGGCTGAACTATGGACGCATGGACTGGAGCACAGGGACAAAAGTCAACTGCATATACATTGTCGAGGAAATCAATGAGTTTTGATCCAGGTTTTGTACGTCTGTTCAACCAGCGAAGTATCCTGGAACCGCAATCAGAATCCGGAAATGAAGCCAATGGGTTGGGAGCATAATTTTTGAAATGCTCTCACAACTACGTTTGGAGAAAGGCGACGTGGACATATGAGTCTAATTTCATATAACCATTAGAGGCGTACATGTCTGCAACCAGGTGATCCAGATGGGTGTACAAAGATCCAAGAAACAAGCCACCAATGGGGAGAACAACACCTTTCGCCAATTTGATAGCAAATTTAATGATCTCCGTCTTATCTCCTTCTTGCCAGAGCCATCATCAAAAATATCTCTGGTTAGCTACAGAGCCAAGAATGCCACAACATGGAGCGTACTATTCACCTGATCCGACTCTGATTCATCCAGGAACCATTCAGACACCCACAAGTTATAGAAGCACTTCGTCTCGTAATCCTTCCGAACGAATCCTTTTGACTCCGTGACGAGAATGGCGCGCATTTTTTCTTCATCGTCAGAAAAGGTGATGTCAAGGCTCCCTGTTATTGGAAGGTTCATAAAGATGGATACACTCTCTAAAGAAATGGTCATTTCATCCCACCTAAATATGGCCGTGTGAGTATCCGGACACTATCTGGAGATAAAAGTGATCAAACCTGCGATGTGTTTCCTGATTTGGAACGTTGCAGAAGCCGTGACAGTATTGATCATTTGCACCCTGGTCAGATTGGCCCTTACACAGTCTTGACTTATCATGAATTGCATCCATTTATCAAAAGAGCCCAATGGACTCTGAAAGATTTTGAAGTCAATAGGAGAAGCAGGATACTCTTTCTTCTAAAGGCGAAACCGCATTACATTCCCTGGCCGAACTGACTGGACGTCTCCTTCGTTTTTCGAACCGGTCAGGAGGATCACCACAAATTTGGGATGGGTTCTCTTAGATGTGGAAGACGTTGTAAAGAATTCATCATCCGTGTTTGGCTTGGAGTTACCAAAGTTTTTCAACATGGCGGCGGGACTGTTTTCAGTTGACATCCTAACGAAACTTTCTTCTCTCACTTTCAAAGTAACTACAACGGATCAAAAACGGAGAAAAGTCACTACTTTGAGAAAACCGTGTATGAAGGCTTCGTCAGAATCGAGTGCAATGATCATAAAAATAAAATAAAAAATCCACGACAAGTTTTTTACGGGAAACTTTGTTTAACCACAAGTCATAACACGCGTAGCCAAGAAGAGCACGCACAACCAAAGGATTGGGGACTGATGCTTGCTTCAACAAGTCATATTTTGACGCGGAAAACACGGCCCTAGCCAAAACCTTGTCCTGCAGCAGGAAGCATGCTCTTAGCCAAAAGGAAGAGTGCATCCCACCGCAGAAATTTTGCTCACGACCACAAAATAAAAGGAAACCCTAAAGATAGGTTTTCATGGGAAAGGAATTAATGGCAGCCACCCGTCCGTGCATGCCTACTTTGCATAATAATTGTTTTCGTCGTTACTAATGTGGTGGCTAAAATTACTGCGGTGCTACTGGAAAAGAGGAATCATTCATACTGAAATATTTCTACAAATTTATGGAAGATATACCTATGGCTAGGGTTTACACCAATACAGAAGAGCAAGCAAAAGAAGAAACACTGGGATATGTACCTAAAATATGCTCGCCTGCTTTATTGCTACTGCTCTGCCGCTAGCACCAAGACGTGGAAACAAAGCCAATAATACGAGATAAAGAGGATACGTCACGCCTTTTATAGGCATAGCACTTTTGGAGTTCGAGTGAAGGAAGGTTTCTTGTTTAGGCTATACACGGAAAGAGGCAACCGGGACCATGCTGACAACGCTCCATGGCGCCAACAGTCCGCGCCCAAGTCGGGACCAACGGTCCGCATCCCAGCCAGTGCCACGCCCGACGCGAACAAACCACTCCCACGCCAACAATCCACGTACAAGTCAGCAGCCATCTCTATCGTTCCACGTCCCAGCCAAAGAAGCGTCATCCACCATTCCAAGTAAGCAGCGCCATTCCAAGGTCAACAGCGCCATCTCCGCACGGTCAAGATTGAAGTACCATCTCCGCCGTTCAAAGCAGCGCCATCTTCAACATTCCAAGTCAAGCGCCATCTCCGCACATTCCGTGACCTAGACAACCCTTGCCCGTTCCACGAGCCAAGTTACAGTGTCATCTCTGCCGATCAGTAACCAAAGTTGTTGCGCTGACACCAACATCCTATGGCCGAGCCAAAGTTATGCAAAGCCGCCAATGCAAGGATCACAGATTTTTCATGCCTTCTGACAAAGGTTAGCCAAATTTTCCTGACAATCTCTTCATGACTTGCCGTTTTGATTTTATCCTTGTCTGTCACCATGTCATGCTTACCCCGCAACAATGCCACTGTCACGGGCTAAGCAGTGGACTTAATATTAATGGTGGTTGTTAGCTTAGGTTTAAAATCATAAAACCTTGCATATGATGTGACGTCACTCTGTAAGGAAGCAGAGCCATGAGTGTCAACCTCTTCACTGGCATATTTATTGAGTCGTTCAATATATTTACATGAAATTTATCCAGACTGGCGCATGTAGCAACAACTCAGATGCTTTGTAAATTTCGGCGCCTTGCCTATATTACTTATTAATATAAGACTCACTGAGTACCTTTCTTGTGCTATGTTCCCCGACAAAACCCTTAATATCGGTATGGCATGACGGATTTGTGTTCAGTCGCTGCAGAGTCTCACGAATCTCCAAGTACCAAAGTTAAGGCCCTTGCACAAAATACTCGGTTAGAAAGCGCACTGCACTCTGTAAATAAAGAATTTTGTGCCAACACATAGAATTCAATCAATTTTGTGATAACTCACAAAAATCATGAACCTGACTAATTTACAAAGTTAGGGTTTTTGCGCCCTGCGCAGTATATCAGACCCCGTCAGTCGAGACTATGCTTAAACAACTAAGCAATTAATCCTCTGTGGATTAGTAGGAGCAGGGTCCTACCCAAAATCAGAATACAAAGAATAACGGAGCCGCGGGGTAGGAGCAGCAATAAAAGGGAGCATGGACACGCCATAGGCTAACCAGCGCCGCTTGGCCACTCCCCATGCTACTCAACCAGCCCTTATTCCTTCATTGACTAATCGGGTCGCATTAAACCTGCCACGCGCACCAAAAAGGTAGCCGCGCCCGTGCTTGGCCGGCCGCCTACTTTCAGTGACCAATCAGGTTGCTCTAAACCTGCCACAAAGAGGTGGAAATTGTGTCAAGAGGTAGCCATACTAAGTTGGCTTTCCAAAACCGTGCCAACTTGCTAACGGCATGCCAAACATGCCAAAACAAGCATGTCAGGCGCACATGCTAAACGACATGCCAAACACGCCACTTACCGCGACAGCATGCCAAAACTTGCCAACCCACTCTCCATGCGTGACCAGCTTCACAACGGACTTCAATTTGGATAGCCTAAACCCTAGGCGCATCCATGCTCTAGTGGCGGTGGAAGAAACCCTAAATTCTAATCGTGGCACAAAACTATGCCACCTCGGGCCCGCAACATGCCATATATGCTAATTAGGTTTCCGACATGCCAAACCCTAATTTAGGAAAAGTTATTGCGCCAACCGAGCTAAACAATGTTCCACAGAACATGGGGATCAATGTGGCCATTGAAACTGATGTTGCCACACCACGTTTGAGTCTAACACCAACGTGCCAAAATTTCAGTGGTCATGGCTACGCAGGCGCCACTTGCACCATCATGTAGCTGGCATACACAAATTATGACAGCCATTCCACCGTGCCACTGGCATGCACGAACTATGCCAGTCATGTCGCAATGCCGCTGGCATACACTAAAGGCGCCATTGTGCCACTATCTTGCGCCAACAGAAGGTAGCCATAATCAATGGTTACCCTTCCTCATGAGATGCAATCTCAACCATCCAAGTTTGCCACCGCACTGACAGACTTGTGGAAACTTTTAGGCGACCAAACACCTAAGTCTAGTGGTCATGGCTACGTCAGGCGCCACTTGCACCATCGTGCCGCTGGCATGCACAAACTATGTCAGCCATTCCACCGTGCCACTGGCATGCACGAACTATGTCAGCCATGCTGCAATGCCGCTGGCATGCACTAAAGGCGCCATTGTGCCACTATCAGGCGCCAACAGAATGTAGCCATAATCAAAGGCTACCCTTCCTCATGAGATGCTATCTAAGCCATCCAAGTTCTCCACCAAGCTGGCAGGCTTGTGGCAAGTTTTGGGAGACCAGCCGCCTAAATCTAGTGGCCATGGCTACGCCAGGCGCCACTTGCACCACCGTGCCACTGGCATGCACGAGTCATGCCAGCCATGCCGCACTGCCACTGGCATACACCAAAACACCACTGTGCCATTATCAGGCGCCAACACAAGGTAGCCATAATCGACGGCTACCCTTCCTCATGAGATGTGATCTCATCCATCGAAGTGTGCCACCGAACTGACAAACTTGTGGCAAATTTTAGGCGACCAGCCAAGACGAGCCTAATAGCATCACATGTTATTTTCCTACGGCAAGCCTCTTGATTTTAACTTGCCACGCATAACAAAGTGCTACATGTTTTCCACGAAAACACTCGAGACATCAAACATGTCACAAATTGGGGTATACTCATCAGGGTATTGGTCTGGAGGTTTACAGCGTGCGGCGTGCAATACTCCCGTTACTAGAAAGTGTCATAAAGTGGGGGGGTTAGTAATAGCAAGAAGTAATGGTGTAAACGGATCCTTCATTATGGAAGCATAATTCCTGACGTTACACGTTACTCCACTCTTCCACCACTCAATCGTTTTCCACTTCCTACGAGGCCAGGGTACGTTTTATTATGACTTGTATAAATAGGTTTCACCTATTTCCACCAGACAACAAGTTTTGGTCGGAGAACAACATAGTATCCAGAAATCACCTGGTAGCTTTCCATTCTGCTAGCCAGTTTTACTTTATGATACAAGTCATAAGCAACCACACCTTCAGGATCAACGATTCTGATCTCAACACTTTCTTCGCTTCCCTCCCTAAGACCAACCCTTCTCCTTCACTTTGTGACCGAAGCAAGCCTGGAACGACCATTTCTTGGTTTAGGCCAGGATTGTACAGATTAATCTCTCGAATCAAAAGTACTCCCGTGCAGTACATTGTTTAGGGTTTAGACTCGTTTCTCATCCACACACTCGAATTTACCAAAACCAGCAGAAACCGTTTTCACCCTCAAACACCGGTGTACCGCAGGATACAAATCTAGTTTTTAAAAATTGTCGAATCTCCATATCAGTGTCCCTGTAACAATATCGGTGCTCCATGCATCCTGCCGTTTGCTCTGGAGGCAAAAAAAAATTTTTAGTGAGGTGTCAAACAAAGTCGATAATTTTAAAAGGACTCTTTTGAAGGATTTTAAGGGGAGTCCTAATGGGTAAGTTACAAAAATACCCTTACCTTTTATAAACCTATTACTCTAAATCAGTTTTAATATTTTCATTTCATAATCCTTCTTCTCTTCTTCTTCTCCTCCACAACCATACCGGCTCCATCACCACCACCACCATCAAAACTCGTCGATTAATTCATCGAAATCGTCGATTCGAAAACTTCGATTAATCTTCAATAATGGATCCTCCAAGACGTAAGGGTACTCGTATGAAAAAAGTTAATCGAAAACCTAATGAGTGCAACCCTGGAATTTCAAGTTTGGTTGCTAAGAAAGTGAAGAAAAAAACGTTTGAAGAAGAAGAAATTGAACCCACTCAAACAGAAGATATGGGGCGATTAAGAAAGTAAGGGCCTACTTAAACTCACTCTAGTACTTCAATTTCATGTTTGCATGTCAAATTAGGTCAGAAAAATCCAATCTTTAAATTTTTAATTATTTTGCCGGCAAGGCATTTGTTTCGCGACCTTGCCGACATTTCATGTTTAGGGTTTTCCGGAAATCTCTTAGGTTGAAGATCATGTCGGCTGATTAGTTTATGTAACTGCTATTACAGCGTCGGCAGGTTTTTCAACCTATAAGCTTGCCGGCGTCAGTTTTTTTTTTTTTTTTTTTTGCGTCGGTGGGCTATAACTCAAATACCCTTCCGGCTGCAGTTTATTTTTTTATTGTCTCATGATGCCTAAAAATTACAAAGTCGGAATGGTTATTAAAAACAACCATGCCGGCGCTATGTTCACCGGCATTGTTTTATTTATAGAGCATGCCGAATATTGAAGTTGAAAACCATGATCTACTGTGTTCATATTTGTTAAAAGCCGACAAGTTATTTAAATAGGACCCTTCCGGCTATTTCTTTGCCGGCATGTAGTTTTATATTGACCTTTCTGACCATTCTTTCGCCGGAGTGGTTTTATATGTAGACCATGCCGACTCATGTATTTTTTCTTAATTGTTCTTGTTCAGAGGCCAAAAGGAAAAGAAGAAAGCTGTTACTCCTCCTTCATTTGCGGTTACTCCTCCTTCAAAACCTCCTCGTGTTGGTGACAAACTCTTGACTGCAACACATCGAGGGGCATTCGTTAAGCCGGGAACGATCAAGATCATTTTACGGAATGATTTTCAACAACCTCCGGAACCGAGTGAATCAGATGGAACCCAAGATGAAGACCAATCAATGCCATCTGGTGGAAGTGGTAACGATGATGATGATGTTAAAAGAACTCTGGAAGATGGTGGAGGTAACAATGATGATGGTGGTGGAGGTAACAATGGTGATGATGGTGATCACGACAAGGCACCTGCTGAAGGAGGTAATGGTGATGATGATGATGATGGTAATCGAGATAATGATAGAGAAGGTGAAATTGTTGAATAGGAACAAGTTCAGGAAGAGGAACAAGAAAAAGAAGAAGGTGGAGAAGAAACCCAAGCTGCAAATGCCCCCACGGGAAGACTGAAGAGGGTTATCACTAAAAAATATAATTCTCGCATGCCTCCCATTCACTTGAAGGTTAAACTGAAAGCAGGTGAGCGTCCAAGGGGAACCCCACCAGATGGTGGAAATGTTCTCTTTGGATACAAAGACTCCTGGGCATGTGAAATCCACAATACCATCGTATGTAATCTCAATCCGTCTTTTTTTATTTATTTATTTAAGTGTACTATCTTAAATTTGCTTCAAATGTTTGAATTTATTTTCATTTTTTGCTTTTGGTATTTAGGATCACAAGAATGTCGTCCATCTCTTGAGGCTCCAAACTTCATATTCAGTGACTAAAACTTGGTCACTTGACGAGGAATGCGAGGAGGTGAAAGTGATTGTCAAGAAATCCGGGTTGTGGCCTGCGGTGGAGAGTTCGGATATTGGCTATGATAGAGTTAATGTATCTGCATTTTGTGAGAGGTTCTACAGAGAGACTGATACTATGTTATTCCCATTCGGTGAGATGGCGATAACTCCCGATGATGCTCATCAAATTCTAGGTATTTAGGTTGAGGGAAAGGCAGTCAGTGACGGCTTCGATAGTAAAATTTCTTGGACCAAGATCTTTCAACTGACCAGAGCTTTGTTCGGTTGGAATCGGGTTCAGATGGAGGTTGTACTTAAGCTGAAGGAAGGTAATATAGCCAAGAAGTTTAATCTCAGTAAGTTGAAGAGAACATTATCTGGGACCAAGAAAATCTTTGATGAGGAAGGAAAGGTGGACTTGGTGCGAATCAATGCTACAATAACAGGTTATTCGCTATACGTCCTGGGCAAATGTATCTTCCCCGACAGTTCCGGAAGCTCGGTCGACGCCAACTATGTTCAACTATTGGATCCCTTAAATGAGATGCATCGGTATTCTTGGGGTACTGCGATGGTCGCCTACTTGAACAATGAGTTGACAAAGGCTTCAAGGGTACTCACTGCGCAAGTCAACGGAAATATATGTCTCTTCCACGTAATTTTATTGTCTCAATCATCACCTATATTTGAAAAATGCTTGTAATGTAATATTTTTACTAAACTTTGTGTTTGCATAGGTTTGGATATATGTGCACTTCCCTACTTTAGTGAAAGGCAACTCCTACATCGAAGTGAATGAGAATGTAGCGATTGATAAGACAACATTGTCTTGAAGTTATTTGCTTGCCGACAAATTTATAGCCGGAAGGGTAACAAAATATTTACATGCCGACTAAAATATAGCCGGCAGTGTAACAAATATTTATATGTCGATAATAAGATTGCTGGCCCAGGATAGTCGGCATGTTCTTCATTCATAGACCATGCTGGCGTAAATTAGTACGCATTTTCTTCATCCAAGGACCATGCCGGCTTCTACCCGTCGGCATATTCTCCATCCGTCGACCTTGCCGACTTTTCATAATTTTATAACTTAAAGTGTTGATTTCTTCTTTGATTTTGAGTATAATTTCATACAACAACTTTGCAATCCCCTTTTTAGAAGTGTTTGATTAGTGTGCCTTCATTTTCGTTGCAAAAGATAATCTCAAAACAAATTTTTTTCATCAAAAATCTTCCCACAAAAGTTTGATCGAAAACAAAATTTTCATAACTTAAATTCCTATGTTTCAATCTACTCAATTGATTAATCTAAATGGAATTAAGAGTTGTTCCTATGGTAATAAACAAAAATAAAAATTTGTTGAGCCACGTGGATGAACAAACTGCATTCTCCACTATGAGAAACAAGTCAAAATGAACAAATCTGATATTTTAGGGTTCCACTATTGATTTTATTAACATAAACTAAAAAGAGTTGGGTCCCACTAATCATTTTATTTATATAAACTAATAAGAGTTTGGTCCTACGGATTATTAAACTAATAAAATAAATAATAAACTATAATTATATTAATCAGGTTTTGGAGAGAGAATATGTAAGGGGCGACATTCATTCGAGTGCTAGTGTCAATGGCACGATCGCGCGTCTTCACAACAGACGTGCGCTGGTTGTTCCGACTCGATGTTCAACCCAACAAACCTGTTAGTTTGAACATCCATTTTCTGTGTTTGTTCATTCCAGGTTTGTTCATTCTACAGGAAGTGCTCTAATTAACCTAATCAGATTTTTTTAATGTTAATTAAATAAGACTATATTAGCCATCTAGAAAATACATGATTAAGGAGTAGCTTGGTTTTAGTTCAAAATGACCAAATTTTATCTAATCTGGATATACCCCAATTAATCTGGGTATATCCCGATCAAGCCTGGAACAAAAACCCAAATCTTCCGGTGAAGTTGTGTTACACTTTTTCATTTCGGTTCACGGTTTAAGAAGACAGGAGCTAGAAAACCTTTGTTTATTCCCAAAATAGGTAAAAATAACATTGCCCAAATACAAGCACAGAAATTAACAGGTTATTTCCAAGGTCATTTTGGTCATATCAATTATGACGTCTTCTTCATATAATTGACAAAAGTAGTGGTATTACAGTAATAAGAAGATGAAACAAAGGATATTTATATAAAAGCTTGGTAGTGTTTGTGCAATTGATGATTGGCTGGATTTCACACACGGAGTAGGCTTTTTTTCTATCCACCATAACCAACCAGATTTATACAGCAGTCGTCAACTTTCTCTCTCTATTCTTATAAATTAATACACTAAAAAATACTGTTCCTTGATTTCGGTGCTCTGTAGAGAAAATACAATAGAGAAAAGAGAGTAGAGACAAACAGAAAGGAAGAGAAAAGATTGGTGTTTTTGTTCTTCTGATAAAATTATATCTCTTTGAAGCTGAGTTTTAGGAGAGACAGAGCTGATGATAACGTTTGGGGCTCAAAGATATTGTTGTTTTGATTGATTGATTGGGTATATAACTTGTTTTTTAAGAAGATAACAAGTGAATTTGAACTCTGTTTTAATGGTGGTGGAGAAAAAGGAGAGAGGATAGAAGAATTTCTTCTTTTTGGGAAAACTTAGAAATGAAGAAATAGTTTTTATGGGTTTTTGTTAAAAATGGGTTTTTGTCTTTGATCTAGAGAATTGTTCTGTTTTACTTTTGATGAAGCTTTTTGATAAGATTTTATTCGATTTGGGTTGAAAAAAGCTAAAGTTGAAGATCCCTAATCTTTCTTCTTTATCCTTTCTACTAGTTTCACATCAACTGAGAAGGTTTTAGTAGTAGTACTAGTGATGTATAGTGGCTCACAGACTTCAGCTAAAGATATGAATCTTTTGTTTCCATCTTCTTCAACTTTTAAGAATTCATCAGAAGGAGGAGGAGGAGGAGATAATTTGCAGAGAAACAGAGAAGCTTCCATGGATGTAAACCTTTTTCATCGCCGTCAACCAAATCATCAGCAAAACCAACAACAATTTAATTCTGGGTTAATGAGATATCGATCTGCTCCAAGTTCTTTACTTGAAAAACTCATCAATGGTGAAGATGAAGGAGGATGTGATAATTTCATACCCCCTCCAACTCATTCAAGTCCTTCAGAAGCAGAGAGTATATTTGCTAGATTCATGTCTATTGCTGGTAATGATTCTTCTGATCTAAGAGAAATTAATGAAAAATCAGCTGCTAATAACAGAAACCCCCCTCAATTCATGGAACAAGAAGAAACTATTGAAGAAAATAATGTGTTTCCTCCTACTTCTCAAATGATGTTTCAAAACCCTTCAATTCCTTCCTCACAACCCCAACAAAATTCTCTGCAGAGGCAAAATTCATTAAATCCCACTGAAAGTCCTTACAGAGGTGTTAATTCCGTGAACATAGATCAAAATTCTTCACCTCTGAAGATGGGTAGTGCTACTAATTCTACTTCAAATCTCATCAGACATAGTAGTTCTCCTGCTGGACTTTTCGCAAACTTGAACGTCGAAAACGGTACTGTTCTTCTCTGTTGATTTATAATTCTCTACGAATTTTGATTCCATAGTAGTGTTTCCAACTTCAATCAAGTTTTATCTTTTCAGGTGAAAATTGATGATAACTTTGAAGTTCTAGATATAGCAAATTTTTTGTTTATTTGGAAATCCATGCTTTTTCTTTACCGTTTAAAGAATAGATCAAGTTGCTTGACTTCAATTTTTTATCTGATCAAGTGGGTGGGTTGAAATCTTTTTCAGTTCTTCTCCTGTGATTCCTAATTAGTACTTAGTTGTCAATATTTTAAAGACTGCATGATTTAGAAAAGTTTAATAAAACGTTTTTGAATTGAAGTCTGATTTTTTTGGAAAGATCCTTCTTTTGGACTAAACTATATTACTAGTACTTACTAAGATCACCAAGTTGCTGAAATATCAATTAAATAGCCTGACCAATAATTATTTCGTCTTCTATTAAATGATCTTTGTAATCACACCATTAAAGGGGAAGTGAAAGCATTTATTAAGTATAGCGATGTCTAGGTGACGATTTACTGAAAATTTTAGACTTAGCGATTAGCAGGTTACGCTGTAATGAGGGGAATGTGGACTGCGGGGAATAGCAGGCTGAAAAGTCAGATGAGTTTCCCATCAAGACCACCTACTTCATCAGGGCTAATGTCTCAGATATCGGAAATTGAAAGTGAAGGTGGGAATAGTGGCGAAGAAGGAAGTCTGAGTAATGGTAATAATCGGTTCATCCCTGGTTTCCCAGTTGCTTGTTGGGACGATGGACTTGATAATTTTGGTGGTGTTAAAAGAGCTAGAGATATTAATAACAAAATGATGAATCCATCAGAAGCACAGGTAAAGCCATGGATTGCATTTTTCATTTTTATTAGTTACTTTTCTGTTTGCTTTGTGAATAATGTTTCTTTTTATTCTTGAATCAGAGTGGAGAAGTCGGGAATCATACCACTGGCCTCACCCACCATTTTAGTTTGCCAAAAAATTCAGCAGAAATGGCAGCCATTTTACAATATCAAGACTCTGTACCTTGTAAGATTCGAGCTAAGCGTGGTTGTGCCACACACCCAAGAAGCATTGCAGAGAGGGTAATTCCTTCGTTTATGTCCTGGTGATAGGAATTTCAGTCTTAGCTATATTTTAATTGGCAATTACTCAATACTTTTCTATTTTTCGGTCCTTCCTAATGTAATTATGAACTCAGAGTTGAAATGTTTCTCATCGGGTTGGATGTTTTTGTTCAGGTAAGAAGAACCCGGATAAGTGAACGAATGAGAAAACTACAAGAGCTCGTGCCAAATATGGACAAGGTAAAATTCCATAATTTCACCTCTTATGGCAGACTACTTTCTATTCTCATATTTATAGAAAACTAAGAATTATATATTTTGTTTGCTTGGCAGCAAACCAACACTGCAGACATGTTAGACTTAGCTGTTGAGTATATTAAGGATCTCCAAACACAAGTTAAGGTAAATTCCATGTTACTCAAAAACCAAAATAAACCCTTGCAAGCAACTTAATACTTCTTTCGCTTTACAATTTTGGTATAATTTTGCAGACACTCAACGATAATCAATTGAACTGTACGTGTTCAAACAAGCAAAAGCTATAGACAAATTTCTTCAGAGTGACTTCCATTTGTACAGAAAATAAAGAAGAAAAGGATGAGTGCGCCACGCAATTCATTCTCTAAATGAGAACTACGGGAATCGCTAATGGGTTGGAAATTATGTGGGCAACCAACTAAAAGAAAGAAGGTGATAGCATTCACCTATCAATACCCATGCACTTAGGTTATTAACATGGCTTCTTCTCATTTATGCCATTAATGAAAAAAATCAACTGTACAGTACATGTTCATGCTCAAGTCTTCTTACCTTAAGCCTAGTTGTAGCATGTATGTATTTCTTTCTTGTTTAAGTTCAGGAGGTCTTCTACAACTAATCTGATAGCAGACTCCTGTTAGAGGGAGAGATTAATAGGCTTGTGGTTGGATAGAGTTTGATCTGGTGATTCAATCCATTTAATATTGATTGTGTCAGCTTCTTCCTTGAGTCCACGGTTATAATAATATATGATATGTATTGTATTAGTTGCTATACAAACATACGTTTGAAATATTTGTTCATAAACCCATTATTAATCTTAGTCACCATTGTCGGATCAAGGTTATTCCGAACCTTTACCAAATTGCTTGTTTTTGAACTCCTAAACTGCTAACGAGAGGTTTTGCCATATTAAGAAAGAAGTGATTCACAGACACAGTATGGTTTTGCCATATTAAGAAGGAAAATTTGCTAGTATTATTTACTAGCAAATTAAGAAAGAAGTGATTCACAGACACAGTATTACGTCTTTGTTGTTGCAGTATTATTTACTCACTGGATATAGGAGGGGCCCATAGAAGAAGGACCCAATGTACCCTTGGTTTGGTCCTTTTAATACCCAAATTACAAAAGAGCCAAAAGAAGGATGACCAATCCTGTACATCAGGTATCAAAACATCTTATCTGAACTTACTCAAAATGACCAATCCTGTCCACTTCATACCACCATCAAACACGAACAGGTTTACCCAGTAAACCAGTCATCATCAAATATCAAAAACCCCAACAAAATAACTAAATGTTCGAAATTTCCAACAAAAATAAACACAAAGGGTGGTCAAAGCACAAAGGGTGGTTTCGGACTTTCAAGATAAAAATGGTGTGAATGTGATAGCTATAAATGACTATGATATGAGCGAGACTGGGGTATAGCTGTATCCAACTTAAAAGTTTAAACACAAGTAGTAAGTTTCTTAGTAGGTGAGTCAAAAGATCACCACCGTTGATCATCCTTGATGATTTGCTTGCTCTGTACTCTTACTCTATATACAGGGAGAAAAAACTCAGTGAATTCCACGTCATTGATGAGCACATCTTGAGTAGGTTCTGAATGCTAAAAGTGAAAACTACAGGGAGACCCATTTTTTGGATCTTTCCTACTGTGAAACCCACGCCCAGAAATTTGAAAGCGCGCACCCATTTTCTAGAAAAAAATTATTCTCAAACCCATATTTTATAAAATTCTTCTTCAATTCCTTTTCTTCGTCCTCTCCACTCTACCGTGAATTCCCGATGAGTTGTGGTCGATTAGGAAGAGTGGATATTGGTTATCACTCAAGTTGATTCAGATTTTGTGATGAATTGATGATAAAATCGAAGAAGAAAATTAGGGTCCAGAGAATTAGGTCGAGAGAATTGATTCAAATTTACAGTTCTCAATTATGCCAGCAGATGGTAAACGAAGCAGAGAAAGAACATGAACACAGTGAAGGTATTTGAAGAAATTCCTTGGAGAAAAACAACAAATGATAATTTAACTAGAATTTCCTGCCAGAGATCGAGATGGGTATTAAGCAGAGATCAGCAGCTTCACTCGGAACCAACCAAGAGAAGGAAATGAGTTACGTTTGTTGAGGTAGTTATTGGCAGAGATTGGGGTTGATTTGAGTTACATCTTGGCCTGAAATTCCAACTGAAATTGGATTGTGGTTGCCGTATCTGATGGACTGTGTTGATGGGGCTTTAGAGCAGTCAATACATGGAAGGAATGACAAGGTCAGATGTGTGGTTCAGGCGAGATTTTGAGCTGAAATTCAGGTGGAAGTGCGGCTGTTGCTGTCCATTTTTTGTGTGTGTATTTCAAGGGTTTATGAATGATTTCTGAAGACTAATTGAACCAGGGAAGATAATGATGTTGTTGTTGATAATGGGGATTGAATGGAGTGTGTTTATGGGTTGTGAATGAATGAGGAATTGCAGTTACCATTTTAGGCACACAACACGTTCGAGAAAAGGCCTTCAAGCTCATCTGATGCTAGTTGAGTTTGTCTATAATGGTTGCTGCTGCAATGGTGCTGGTGGTCTGTTTTACAGGGTTTCTGGTGGGATGATTTTCGCAGACTGGACTGGTTTGGTTAGGAGGAGATACTGCAAGTTGTTGAGCTAATTTTCAGCTGTAGAACGTGTGTTGTTATGGGCCTGTGTTGGTGATATGATGTTCATGGAAGAGATAGGAGCTGAGGTCTGAAACTGTGGTGATTTGGTTGAGCTATGGCAGTGAAAGATGTATGCTGATACTGGCTTCCTTCTAAGGGTTAACAGCTTGTTTTAGATGATGTTTCAGCTGCTAACCAGGGACTGGTATTGAGTTATTGCTGCCGGTGTTCGAGTAATTGATGGAAGAGATAAAGTTACAACAATTCCAGTGGGGTTAGAAGGCATGGGCTTACCTGATTGTGTTAGTGTGATGAAGAGGGAGACATGAAAGTGATGATGTTGATCATCGAGAAGCCTGCAGCTAGGTACTATGTTTCCGTTAATTTGGAAAATATGTTCGATGGTAAACATGTGTGTAAAGATACTCGAGACAGATGTAGGTTGATGTATAACAGGTTATGCATCTATAAAATTTGTTGCATAACTTGTTATGCAGTCCAGAAAACCTGCATAACATGTTATTCAGTCGAGAAACTGTCTGCATAACATGTTATGCATTCGTGTAAATGGATGCATAACCTGTTATGCATCTACAAAATTTGTTGCATAACTTGTTTATGTAGTCCAGAAAACCTGCATAACCTGTTATGCGTCCGAAAATATGGCTACATAATGCATTATGCATCGAGAAAATAGATGCATAACCTGATATGCATCCGTAAATATGGATGCATACTGCATTATGCATCAATTTTTTATATGTACGGCTAAAGTCAACCAAAACAATGGTTACATAACTTGTTATAGATGCATAACTTTTTTATGCAGATAGATAACTTGTTATGCAGTCGAAAAAATGGTTGCATAATTCGTTATGCGTCTGCAGAATGTGTTATGCATCGTTTTTGGTGACTGCATAATGGTTAAGTATCAAGTTTTCAAAAAAATTCCCTAAAATGAGGATCACCTCCGATTTTTTCGTTAAAAACAAAAAATTGATATTCTTGTTTGTACTCGTTGCGTAGCTCTTTTAAAAATATTTCCAACGATATAAAATTTGTAAAATTCTAAGGCGCGGATTTTTAGATATGTTATGTCCAAGTTGCGCTGCCAATTATATCCCTGAAAAAGATAGTATGCATAACGAGTTATGCCTGAAAAGATAGTATGCATAACCAGTTATGTATTGATTCATAGTAATTTCATATAATTATGGGTGTCATGGTATACAAAATTAATTGTGGGTCTGAGAACGAGAATATTATTATTTTTGGGTCTCCCCCTAATTTCCCCTATAAATGATTTCTGTTCTGGAAAATTTGCTAGTTGGTCCTAAGCCCATTAAGTTAGTTATAGTAGGGTCCAACCGGTTTTTAGACTTATCATTAGGTCCATAATTATTTGAAACTAGTAAAATGATCAGCTTACCCCAGCACTACTCATGTGTGAAATCAACCACCTTCTTGCGGTTTCTCTTTCCCGTACTATTATAGAGATTTTCAAAGAGAAAATTTTTTCTCTTCACAGAGAGAATAGAAACCCAAATTCATTTAGAGATTTTTGAGACAACAGATCTCAAAAATCATTTAGAGAATAGTTTGCAAACAACGATTCTGATTCACAAGAATAGAGAAAAACCCTAAAACCTATATTCTCTTCCGATAATGGTTAAAACAAGAAAAATCACAAGAACAATCCAAAAAGAAGAAACAATAATGGATGATAGCAGTGCTCCTAGAACATCAGAAGACGATTCAAGAATTTCAAGACGAAAATCAAAGAGGAAAAAGATCCACCAGAAAAAAGGTACTATTTCTAACACTTTCAGTATGTTTTTTGTGTTTCTGGGACATAGATCCACCAATACATATTTGAAGTACTGACTAAAAATTTACGAAAACCCATCAGAGTTTACATGCAACTTCTATTTTGTGTTTCTAGCACTTAGAATTGGCAGTACATAATTATAAAACTGTAGAATAAGAATCAAAAGTGATATGCAATGTGTTTCATTTTATTTCTGATACATAGAGCCACCAGTACATATATCAAATACTGAGGTTTTTTCTTAATTAGGTTGTTTTTTGGCAGTACATAAGTCCAGTAGTGAATGGGTAACATTGTTTATGAGTCTATTTACCACTGTTTGTGTTTCTGGCACATAATTGGCAGTACATAACTAAAAAACTGAGACATTGTAGTGTTTATGTACTCTAAATGCATCAGTTTCTTTGTTTATGTGATAATGATCTTTGGATATGAAGTACATAAGGCCAATAGTGATTGATTGTGTTTCTGAGATGATGAATGTGTAGTCCATAAATGTTATACTGAAATAAAACCAATTAAATTTTGCAGGTAAGGTTGAGCCAAAATATGTTAGGAAGTTGTATAGGTCTGGTTTCCCAGCATTACATAGCCTGGTTGCCAGAATGAAGGCGAGTAAATATACTTTGAGTGAAGCCACATTGGAAAAGATAGCCGAATCTTCTTATGGACAGATGTTTTTGATGTTCTGGCACACTAAGTACTCAGAAAGTCATTGGGAAAAGTTGGAAGGTGCAGTGAAAAAGTACTTGAAGTGTTATAAAAGGGGTCGAGTCAAGAATGAGCTCGCATTTGAGTTTGTTAGAAGAGGTGAAACACACATTATCACGTCGACACCAGAAAAAATGGGTGTAATGTTTGGAATGCCAAGAATGGCAGGAAGAAGAACTGATGACACCTTTTTGATGGGAGGTGGTGGATGGAGGAAGAAACCATTCTATATTAGACACTTTGGTGATAGCAACATGGTTACAAGACCAATGCTACAAGATGCCATCTTGAAACTGCTCAAGCGTACTGGAATCAAGAATTCTGAATCTGATGGTGGCGAAGACAGTGATGAACAAGTACCCGATAGTGAAGATGATGAAGATATGGAGTACAGGATACCAAGAGTAGAAACTGAACAAACAATTGAAGATATGGTTAAGCTATTATGCTTGTTTATGTATATTACTTTGTTTTTTTACAACAAAAGATGCTCATAAACTCAAAGAAAAGTACTTTGGTTTAGTTGATGATCTCGAGAAGTCAAAGAATGTATCTTGGCCTGACCTGATACATAGTTTCTTAGAGAAGAAAATCAATCAGAACTACAACACTCCCGAGGACATCACTGGTTGTGTCGTCTATTTGTTGGTATCGATCATCTAGTACAAGCTTTTTTTTTTCCAAGTACATATTTACTCTAATGTCATTTAAGTTTCTGTATTTGATTCTATTGATGTTATTTTGTCATAGTTGTTGTATGCGGAGCATACTCACTTGGTGAAACCAGTGACGTTACCAGATGATCGATACCTTCCAAGAGCGGCAAGGTGGAACATCAAAGAAATATCTGTTGAGTTTCTAAAGGATATGGAGGCTTCCCAATACACAGTAAGTCCCTAAGAAAAACAATACATATTACTAGGATAAGTTTTATTTCAT
Organism: Papaver somniferum; assembly: GCF_003573695.1. Taxonomy (NCBI): domain Eukaryota; kingdom Viridiplantae; phylum Streptophyta; class Magnoliopsida; order Ranunculales; family Papaveraceae; genus Papaver; species Papaver somniferum. The sequence goes on from NC_039368.1 coordinate 46,771,298, forward strand.
TATGCTTCTTGTAGTTTTGGTTTAGGAAACAATGATGCACCAGTACATATCTAAAAAACTGATTAAAGTTGATGAATTTAAGTATAATTATTTATGTTTTCATACATATTAAATGATTTGTTTTAGATAGGACACTATCAGAAAAGCAGTTTTCTGATTGACCAAAATGATTGTGTGTGTGTCATATGCACTATTTATTTGAGTACATATATGTTATACTGATACAAAAACTGGTTATATGTGTGTGTTATATGTACTTTTCCAGTTCTCTAAAGAATTTAAGGATGAATATACTATGTATGAAAAAGAAATGTTGAATGAAATTGCTCAAAGGCTTCCACTTGAAGAGGCGCCATTGACAGTAGATTGGCAAGAAAAGTTCGAGGATTTGGAAGTAAAGAATGAAAATTTAAGGCTGACAATTGCAGAAAAATGGGGTGAGTTACAGAGCAGGAAAGAGGACGGCCTCCCCATTGATGTGAGTATCCTAGAAGAGCTTTTGAATGATATATATCACAGAGTTTACTCACCTCCACAACCAAACTCGGGAGAAGAAGAATCTAGCAGTAGCTCTGAAGAAGGGCATGATGATTTGGATGACACCGTTCCATCAGCAACTACTCCAACAATGCCTCTTATGGGGAGCTATGAAGAAAATCCCGCACAATTCGATATTGAAGTTTCAAAGTTTAAAATTTGGGCTAGATATGATTTGGAGCGAAAGGTGAAAGAGCTGCAAGAGGAAAAGAACATGCCAGAACCATCACATGTAAGTTATATTCTTTCTAGTATTAGTTTAGTTTGTAAAAAACTAAAACTTGTCAGTACATATCTACTATACTGAAAAAACATACAAGTACATATCTGCAATACTGATTAAAAACATATCACCTTATGTTGAATAACAGACTGAAAAGGCTGAACTCCAACAAACAGCAGCGGCACAAGTTCTGGGTAATATTGAAGTGGAAATTGGTTCTCTTAGAGATAGACAGGTGAGCGAATTGAACGTTACACTAGTTAGTTCAATTTTATACTTTGTCATCCTATAAAATAATACGGTTTGGCATTGCATTTATGTAGGGTGCATCGCTTGAAGAAATGTTGCCGAATATGCAGTTTATGCCTTTGGTTTGTGAGCTGTCGAGTCTCAAAGAACTGCATACCGTGCCGATGGAGAAACTGATTGACCTGGCCATCCATGGGAAGGGTATTTATACCGATGAGTACTCAAAATATCTACAAGATGAAATTATGGGAGATCCTTATCCATCCTTAGGAATTCTTAGTCTGGAGTACCCGTCGACTGGTAGTTTACCAAGCTTGGAAAAAATGCAATTTTCTCAAATCTTCGACAAATTTTATGCTAAAGATCTGGATCCTCCATCACAAGTTCCAAGACCAACTTTTGACTTGGGTTTAGGACCAAGTGATCAAAATGAAGAAGAGGTGCAGCAGCCTGCAATTGATCTAGGTGCACCTGATCCACCTCAAATCCATCTTGCAGCTGCGCCTGCGCATAACGAAGCTCCAGTTGCTAGAGGAGCATCAGATCAAGCTCAAACGGATCCCTCGGATGAGCAAGCTCAAATCGATACTGCACCTACACTTAATGAAGCCTCTGCAATTGTTTTAGCTGCAGCTGAACAAGCTCGTTTGAAAGCCGATCTTCAGCAACCTGAACAAGAAGTATGAACATGTTATAAACCTAGTACATATATCCTTCTGATACATATAACCAGCAGTACGTATATCAATTTTTGGTCAAATAGTTCGTAGTCTGATTTGTTTCAAATGCAGGGAACAAGGAAACCTTGGGATCCCATTCCATTCAATGAAGTAGAAAGGAAGAAGAAAATGAAGAATGACAGAAAGCAACAGCCTACTAAACAATTAGAGAGTCTTGTAAGTACCTAAATCTACTTTGTTTAATGAATTTATGTTTTGTTTTTAATGATGCTTTTAGCATATGTACTAATGCTGCGATTCTCAAACAGAAGTATCCAGTTTTAGATGCTGAAAAGGCAGAGGAAGCTCGACTGAAGAAGAATATGAGCGCCGAAAAAGCTAATGCATATGCTGAGACTCTCCAACTTCTTTCTGAGCTACAGAAGGTAATTATAATTACCAAAAAAGTGAAAAGTAACAACTTTATCAATACTTAATGGACCACTTATGTTACATATGTTCAGTAACATGGAAAACCCAACAGTACATATGTTATGTACTCAGTGAAACTAAAAGTACATAACTTCTGTACTGAAAAGAATCCGACAATACATATGTTCTATTGTTCATTTTTTTTTTTGCTTTTTTAGTCTCTCATTTGTTTTTTTTTCGTTTATGGTATATTGAAGGATAACGAACCTGGAGTTAGTCAAACATCAGAGGAAGATGACGTAACACTTGCCAAGAGACTCGAAGATAGGCTGGCTACAAAGAGTAATGAAGTCAAACCAATAGCGAAGTCGACTACGTCAGTCATGGACAAGGAGAAGAAAAACCGACTATCTCAGCCAAGGAGAAGAAACTTACTCCAAAAATCACATACACCCCTCAGAAGCCAGTAACTCGGAGCCACCCGCAGAAAAGAGTTGATCCTGAGTTTGCTAGTGGCAAAGGACTGTCGGGACCTAAAAGGCGAAAAACAAAGTCCAGAACTGAAAACCCAGTTGAAAAAGATTGCCCAACAGAGAAAGTTCAGAAAAAGGATGGCGAGAATGTGAGAAAGAGAAAAGCTAAAGGTGATCCAAATCTGCAAGAACTTACTAAAAAAGTGAAGAATGCACGCAAGTTGTTGAGCCTAAGGAAATCTCCGTTCTATAAGGATTTGAGTTCACAACAAAGAGCGCTTCTCTCTCCTTTTTTGACAAAGCTACCTCAATGTGAGTCTCTCTTGGATAGGTCCCTTTCATTTTAACAAAAACTTATGTACTTCGTTTATAATCAAACTTATAATTGATTTGGATAATTGAATTTGCAGCAACAGTGCTTGGAAAGCTTCTGCTGTGATTGGTCATCACATATTATCTGCAGAGACATTTGAAGATCTTCTACATAACAGGGCTTTAGAGGGAGATCTTGTAAATTACTGGCAATACCAACTGAAAAAAGAATATCACAATGAGCAACCGGTGAATGGACAGAGAAAGTACATTCCAGTACTTCACATTGATCCAACAGGCTGGGTATGTTTTCCAATTTATCTCGATAAACAACATGCATCATGTCTTTGTAAAGTGCAGTGCATATCTCTGATACTGTTTTACATTGAATCCGAATTCATGCTTATTTGTTTTATATATTGAGAATTTGAATAGCATATCTGCGAAACTAAAACGAAACAATTTTTTTTAATGTTGTACAAATATTATGCTTTCATATATGTGTTTTACACTATAATTTTCAGTACATATTTACTACACTGATAAATTTAATTCTTTTTTTTCTACCTTTTCAGTTTTATTTAAGTGACCCAGTACATCAAGTAGCAGCAAACACTGTTGTCTTCTTACCCATCAGGAATATGGAGGAAGGAACCAGGAAGATTATTATTCCAATGTCACACCAAAACGTGCATTGGACGCTTCTTGTGTATGAATGCGAGAAAGGCGAATTCTTCCACTACAACACTTGGGAAGCTGTATCCAAAAACGAGTGTCTCGATAATGCTAATCTTATGGCAGAATACTGCTTGTTAGCAATTAATGAACGCTTGTCGAGCCTGCGCCTTCCACTTGTACACAGAGTAAAGATGATTAGTTACCCAACACCTCAACAGGGAGACTATCCAGATTGTGCAATATATATCATGCACATCATGAAGAAAGTTGCAAAGGAGGAAGTAATTGATGGAGTGCGAATGAGCTTGGGAGACCCAGAAGAACTAAAGGACAAAATGCATAAGAGAGGATCTCTTTAGCATGCGACATACTCTCAACATCTCCTCCTGAGGAGAGCTGGAATATTCATGCTCCAAAAGGTTTTTAAGACAGTGCTTATATGAATTAGGACTGCATAGTAGAAGTTATCATAGAGAACATATTCAGAGTTTGCTAGTTTGTTTTAGACAATATCAAAGTTTAGTAATTATTCTTATTTATTTTGATAACAATTGTTCTCGAAACTATGGTGTTTGTGTTTAATCTATGTACAGTTGTTTGGCTTTATAAAAATGTTGACATGTTGGATGGTAAAAGTCCATAGTATGAAGTGTTTTGGTGTGTCTTATGTAACATAGACCAGCTATTAGATTCAATTGAAGAATATGACTCTCTAAATTTGTTAATCATGATGGGAGAGAACATGAATCTCAGAGCTGGTCTCTTTGTTTGGTGTGTCTTAATTGAACACACATTACATAATAGTTGTGCTCAGAAAGTCTTGAACAAACTTGGAAATCAACCTGAAAAACCAATAATATTGAAAGTGGATAATGCAGTACAAAGTACCATTAAAAGAGTCTTAAATGAGCACAAAGTACCTTGTCCCAGAAAGATATCAAACAGTACAATTTTCACACTCTAAAAAAAGCGAACAAAAGTGTTTAAAATGATGCGCAAAACAGAATCTGCATTGTGACCAATAGAACTAATAAGGGAGAACTGAAAATCTAAAACTCATGGGTATGAAGGAATGACAGTGCACGTTGCCTTGTTGTGGTGAGTTTTCTTCTTGCAGTTGGAACAACGGACGGACTTCCTAGCTTTCTCCCATGCATTCTTGATACGATTTCCCTTTGGCCTACCTGGTGGAACTCGTGGATGGGGTGGAAAAATAGTATCCTCTGGCAGATACTGCTCTGGCCTGTTGTAGTTGGGGATTGGTCTGATAGCAATTGAATACAGCTGCTGAAAATTTGTAACTTTGAAGTAGTCTTCGATATAATCTACGTATCGATCACCCTTGGCAGAAATAGCTGCTGTAGCATGAGAGCATGGAAAACCATAAACACGCCATCTTTGGCAGGTGCAAGTCTTGTTCAGCAGATCAACAGTGTGAGACCTGCAGATGCGTAAAAAGCTTTTCAGCACAAATAACTTAAAAGCAGTACATATATGCAGCACTGCAAACAAATACAAAAAAACAAAACATATGATTCACTCCTACATGTATGCTATAGTACAGTAAAAGTTGTTTTATGGGATAAAGCTAACCTAGGCGAATGAATCTCATACTCATACGCAGATGACTGAGTAACATTCCAAACTCGACCAATTTGAATATGTTCTTTAAGTAACGCCTCGTAGGTAGGAGTGAGCTTCTCTGGGTCCATCAAAAGACTCATTTCGCGACGTTCATTCATCAACTCCATAACGCGTAACCTATGAATGGAACAAAAAGAACACCTGTAATAAATTTTGAACAAAAAAAAATGAACCAAAAACAAAGAAAACACCAACAAAAAAAACACACAAACCTGATCATGTCAACGAGGGCGCAGGCAGGCAACCTCTTGTCTTTCCGAATCCAATTATTGAAGGACTCAGCAACGCTTGATGTAGTCTGACCAAATCTACAGCCAGTGAAGAACGCGCTGGACCAATGTTCCCTAGGCATATTGCGGCAATACTCAGCAACCCCAGGCCTTCCCATTAACTCCATTTCCATTAGTGCTTCTTCATATCTTGCTGGTGTGAGAGCATAAGTTGCTTTTTTGAAACAAGCCATAACTTCTTTGTACTTCTCGTCCGATTTCCTGATTGGTAAGTTTCCTTGCAAGTGGTAGTAACAATAGCCATGATGGGAAGTAGGAAAGTGTTTAGGAATAGCCCTCAACAATCCTTCATGACGATCAGACATAAAGGTGATAGGACGGTCATCAACAATGTTGCTAAGATTGCACATAAACCAATCCCAATTGTCAACATCCTCTCCTGGGACCAATGCAAAGGCTAGCGGATAAAAACCTGCAAAAAAAACATACATATATTATATACTGTCACTAAATATGTTGCTATATTAATAGACGTAACATATATTATGTACTGGAAAATAGACTAAGAATTTCCAGTACATAATAGACATATTGTACTCAAAAAAAGGTCTTATGCTTACATATATGAATTAGTGTGTGTTAGACACAATAACTTTTCAGTACATAAATGGTATACTCAAAAAGTTCCAACGATTAAAAGCAGTGAATAACTTGTAAACAAACAATTAAAACGTAACAAAGAGCACTTGCCTTGATTCCCATTCAGACAAGTAGCAGCCATAAGGGTACCTCTAAATCTCCCGGTCAGAAAAGTTGCATCAACAAAAATCATTGGTCGACAAAGTCTATAACCTTCAATACAAGCGCCTATTGCAATGAATAACCTTTCAAATGTCTGAGTTGCATCGTTAAACTGAAAATCCACATAAGAGCCAGGATTTGTTTCTTTCAATGAATTCACCCACCAAACCAGATCAGAGTAATACTTTACATCATTCCCAAAAATTACATGGTGTGACCGTTCCAAACCATGATATGCATGGTGATATTTGATATTAACACCAGCACCAACTTTTATATAATCTTCAATTTCGCGAGGCTTGATAAGTGGGTTGTGCATCACACGATCATGAATAAGGTTGTGTACCAGCTTCTTCGATACTTTAGGACTTCTCAACTTCACACCAGCTCCACAAGTGTGCCTCCCAACATACTTTTTTATCCTAAAAACATCGCAAGTAGAATCAATAGCAATTGCATGGATCATCCAAGTGCATGGGACTTTACTGCATTTCATTGTGAACCTTTCACGATCATTCTTCACCTTTGTTACGCGATACCCAGTCTTCAAACAATACTTTTGACAGGCCAACCGAACAGCATCAACACCACCACGAAAAAGCTTGTTCGGATCATCAAAAACATTCTCCCACCCATCGGACAGAAGAGGTTTAATAATTTCTTTTCCATCAGTTTCATAACTATCTCTATCTGCCTAATCAGTTCTGAATTGTTGTCGACGTCGCTGAATGTAGAGGAACTACATCCACCAGCAGAAAGAAAATCCACATGCAGCTCAAAGAACGCCGATTTCTTTGAAAAATGCAAGGCAGCGAGACCATGAAGTTGAAAGTCAGCAATCACAGGCACTTTGACACCATTCTCAACATAAGTGATGATAATCTCAAAAGGGTTCAAGGTTCTCCAGTTTTCACAAATAAGAAATTTCAGGTCATCAATACTAGACTTAAAAGTAAGCAGGTGAGCAAAATGATGATGCTTATAATAAATGTATGCATAGCAGTAGGTATTTGGATTGGAACACTCTGCATCAGACATGTTTTGAACCTGCAAATGTGACAAAGATGTAACAGTATTAAAATACAGTATTTCACATACGTACTGATGGGTCAAACTAAAAAAAGTGAGAGATCTATGCAAGAAACAGATTCTAAGAGCAGTTTCTAAGAGTATGCCATATATGTACTACAGATTCATGAACTACAAAATCAACTGCATGACAAAGAATAATTGAGAATCTAGGAGAAACAGCAGAATCGAAGCACGTAATACGGTATTCCACATACGTACTGATGGGTCAAACTAAAAAAAGTGAGAGATCTATGCAAGAAACAGAATCTAAGAGCAGAAACAATGTGTATGTCATATATGTACTGCTGGATAATACGATCTGAAAGTGAAAACAAACCTGATTTTGAAAAGAAAACAGAAAGATAATCAAATCGAAAGCTAAAATAAGCTAAAAACTTAACAATCTAACCAAATAACTGAATAAATACGAACAAGATTCATAAAAAACAAACAGAACACAACCGATCTCCATGATCCAAAATTCAAATCTTAAACATGATTCAAAAACTGTAGCAGAAACAATGAGTATGTCATATATGTACTGCTGGATAATACGATCTGAAAGTGAAAAAAAAACTGATTTTGAAAAGAAAACAGAAAGATAATCAAATCGAAAGCTAAAATAAGCTAAAAACTTAACAATCTAACCAAATAACTGAATAAATACGAACAAGATTCATAAAAAACAAACAGAACACAACCGATCTCCATGATCCAAAATTCAAATCTTAAACATGATTCAAAAACTGTAGCAGAAACAATGAGTATGTCATATATGTACTGCTGGATAATACGATCTGAAAGTGAAAACAAACCTGATTTTGAAAAGAAAACAGAAAGATTATCAAATCGAAAGCTAAAATAAGCTAAAAACTTAACAATCTAACCAAATAACTGAATAAATACGAACAAGATTCATAAAAAACAAACAGAACACAACCTATCTCCATGAAACTATAGCAGAAAGAAGAAAATAGAAAAGATTAAGCAACATACCTGTTAAAATCACTAAAGAAATCTTCAGAAACCCTAGTCCGAAAGCGAGAAGAAGAAAGAGAGCAGAAACCGGTTCTGAATTCGCTGGTATTTTTTTTTAGAAACTTTGAAATAGGCTGCTTAAATATATGTAGGATTGGAAGGGTAGTTTAGGTATTTAAAAATTTCACATGATTTGTCCCGCACGTGTACAGGACCCGGGATTAAAAAATTGGGTCCATTTTTATGTTTTCTTTTTATTATGGACCTATAGTTAATGGGCTTTAGTGGGTGGACCTGCCACTAACTAGTATCACTATAATAGTACCTATTGGTAATTCCTAGTTCTGTTCTTTTGGGGCATGGAGAGTGATGGGTAGATTAGTCGCATTCTAGGGGAGGGGAGACGCATCTTTGAAGGGTTACATTGAGATAAATACATCAAGACAAACAAACTAAATTAGTAGATATATCCATAGCAGAAGAGCCCATTGGTAGAGGGGTAGCCGGCTAGGTTACTGGACTGGTCCAGTCCAGAATGTCAAATCGATAAGCTAAAGTCGTAATGGGCCTAAGCAACACAACCGAAACTGAAAAAATTGAACTGTTTTTTTGGGCACCACTGTTTTTCTGGGGACCGTGATTTGATTAGGCCACCTTCCCTATAGAGTTATAAGGGTGTCTTAAAAGGTTACCCTTTAACCTAATTAAAATGATAACTAATCTACAAATTCTTCTTCCTCTATTTTACAATTTTTTTCTTATATTATTCATCAATTTATGATCATCAAAACATGATCATATACAAATCTAATCAAAAAATTTATCGTCGATTAATCAATATTTTGTAAACAAAACCGTCCATAAGTATTTTCCCACAAACCCATTATTTCTAATTCGTTTATGATTGAAATTTTGAGCAGTAGTCATCACAATAGGTTGAATATGGAGGTTACAGTAGTAAGTTCGGTTAAGATGATTTTGAAAAAATCCCTAGTTTTACAACCGAACTTTTAAAGATAAAGAAAACTTCGGCTAAGAATGTTTTTTTTGTTCCTAACCGAACGCCTGTGTTTGGTTGAGTCGCAAAACAATTTTCAAAACCGAATCCTTCTCTGTATAGCCAAATGTTGAGTTCGGTTAAATCGCAAAAATAAATTCCCAACCGAACTTTACTATGAAAACCTATATAATGAGTTCGGTTAAGTCGCAATTTTTTTCTGCTAACCGAACGAGGAGCTTGACAATGTTTTATAAACGTTGCGATCATGCCGAACCTAGGTTAGGCTGAATGACTGGTTCGTGTAGATTTTGCGAACCAACCGAACTCTGTTGTTTAAAGTTCAGTTACAACGTGGTCGAGTCGACTGAATCAAACAAAACTCTGAAAAATCAAGCATAGTAGTTCGGTTACATTTGATTTTTCATCATCTAGCCGAACAAACAAAAACTCAATTAAAGCTTTGGTTCGGTTACCTGCGTATTTTGGATTTATTAACCGAACTACATTTGCAGAAAGTTCGGTTACATGTTCTTCATATAATATGACCGAACTATGTTGTCCTAGTTGGAATTTTCTGTTACAATTTTCATTTTGAAGATATTTCAGGCCATTTATAGTAATACTAAGTTACAAGCATACCTCAGTACCCAAAGGATGTTTTTTCTCCATATTCACCCATCTCAAAATAATTTTTTTCTCCATCTTCTTATTCTCCTACTACTTTAATCACTTAATAATTCTACTTCTTTGAAAACATCTATTAATTTAACCTTAATCAATAATTAATAACACTAACTAATCATTACACAAAAATAATCAAGAGGATGGTTTTGGTATTAAAATAAATATATAGATAAGGGGTGCCCTTAGATTACTTCAAATAACTTACCAAAAATAAAATGATGGTCCCCTCCAAAAAAAGAGTGGTGCCCGAAAAATCGTTCAAAAAATTAGCCACTATGGTCAATTGAATTCACAAGGAATGGGATTCCTTCTAAATGGAGAATAGCAAACCTGTCGGGGAGGACGATTTATGGTTCACTGATTCCCCTCTCAGGAATTGGATCTTGCAGGCACATTTATCTATCAACAGAACAGGAGCAATACGGACGTGGGAAATTTGAAGAAGGGAACAAATTTCAGTTTCCGTGTAAAATTCGGGTCGACCAATGGTCAAGGTGAAGCACTACTAAGAAAATAGTTTCTAGTAAAATGCAAAATCTACTCCATTGTCGTAAACGCATCTCTTCCACAACCAAGCCACAATTACGAAATCGTCACCACCTATTTCATCATTGATATAAACAAGTACCTTACCATGAAGAAATTAGTGATTTCAGAATGGTGTTGATTGAAATTATAAGAAGAACAAAAGTTGGATTAGAAAAATCAAGAACTGAAATCAGCACCACTTCGACAATAAACGCCCTAGCATTTCCTCACCTGCCTCCCACCACCTCCATGTCTGCTCAATTTTTAATTATATGTGTACTCATTAAATTTTGTTGTCTCTTTGCTATTGGAATAATATTTAGAATATTATTGAACGATCAACGATATTGATAAAAAAAATTCCATCGAAGATGAAAATATACAAAATCTAAACCTGAATACAAACTCTAATTCAAAAGCTCGAAATATATTTGGATTTGCGAAAAGACTTGATTGTCGTCCCAATAGAAAATAACATCAAACATATATCTAAAACTTCTTTAATACTGATATTTTGTTGAAGAAGTAAAACATTTAAGCCATATTAGCCCGCCAATTTTATTTATAAGCAATCTCCCAATTTTTAACTGAAACATTAAAGCTATTACCCGATAACCTAATTTTAGCCCATCAAACTGCCTATGTGGAAGGCATATAAATTCCTGATTTTTCTTATTTTTATTGCAAATGAATGCTTAGATTCAAGGAATAGATCAAAGATTTTTGGTATTGTCTGCATGATAGATCTAGAGAAAGCGTTTAATAATATTAAATGGTTTGCTAGTTGTTTCAAAAGAGTTCGTTTTTCTATAGTTGTCAATAGTAGCTCTTGCAAAAAAAAAATCTCTAATCAAAAAGGTCTGCCAAAGTGGTCCGCTAACGCTTTTCATTTTCATTCTTGTATCTGAAATTGTTACTTTAATGTTCTTTAAAGATGCTGAAGTTGAATGTCCTTGTGATAAGTTAACCAAAATGGCACTAGGATTAGTCATCTGTAATTCATAACCTAATCTTTTTGGATGCTGATATTAAATATAATCTAATTTTATTTGAATATGCTTCTTGCATCCAATAGTGGTTTTCAATAAAAGTAATATTTTGTTGTTGGACAAGTGGATAATCTGGAGCATATTGCCTCTGTTTTTGGTTGTGCTACTGCCTTTCTAACTATTTATTTGAATCTGCCTCTTGGGAACAAAGCTTTGTTTTGTACCAAATGATTAAAAAATATCAATATGGAGGTTAGTCTTATCAAAAATACTTTTTCAACACTTTTATATTATGTGGCATTATATGAAATGCCTGTAAGGGAAGAACAAACATTAATAAAAATCATGAGGGAGGTTTTGTGTGCTTTTACTAGAGTAAAAAAGAATCAACTAAATTTCATGGAGGAAGTTGAGCAGACCTAAGAAGTTTGGTGGTTTAGCTATTAGAAGTTTGAAAAATACAATCCAAGCTTTAATAGCTAAGTGGACCTGGAGATATCAACAAGAAAAGTTTTTATTAAAGATAAAGGTTATTCAAGAAAAATTGGATGGTGCCGAAGAGGATTTATGGGTGAAATATACTTCTAAGCCTCGTGGAAAAGGGACATTAAAAGGTATCCATAAGTGTAAGTACATTGTCATATTCTAGGAGAAGGGTGACGCATAATTGAAGGGTTACGTTGAGATAAATACATCAAGACAAACAAACAAAAATAGATATATCCAAACCAAAAGAGCCCATTGGTAGAGGGGGTAGCCGGCTAGGTTATTGGATTGGTCCAGAACCTCAAGTCGAAGCTAAAGCGGTGATGGTCCCAAGAAACACAATCGAAACTAAGGATGCACACGGTACGGCTCGGCTCGGTTATTGGCTGCACCGAGTATCTGTACCTGCCTATGGTTGATTCTCTACCTATGTACCTGTATCTTTATCAGCATAGTTCGGTTAGGTTTTGTACATGTACCCGCATACTTCAGTCTGGTTCTATATCGGTATCAACTCTGTATTTTTTCCATATACGTGTAATTGTTTACCTTACAAAGAAGCTATAAAGTCATAGAAATACACAATTATCAGTTACCAGACAACCAAAACCTTCAGAGAAGGATGATTTTGGTACATGCAGACCGCCATTAGAAAATCAAATCGAAAAATTTCAACATCTTACTAAAGAAGTAAACAAAAACTAATTAGAAATCAATCATATATTGATGACAATCATGGTATAAGATGTTGATTATAAGTTTATGGAGTTGCAGGCATTGTTTGAAACAAAAAGAAGAAGAATATAAATAATGATGGTGAAAAAGAGAAGAAAAAAAAGAGTTACAGGTGTTGACGTGTTGTTGATAGCTGTGATAGATTAAATTGCGATGGTGAGGAGATGAGGAATTTTCTTCTCTTTAAATATCGAGAGTGAGAGTGGGGAAAAAATATGAGGGACAGGGTCACATGGAGAGTTATGTTAACCTAGGATAGACGGCTAGATTGAAGTACCTAGGATTAGGATCAATGGCTAAGGTTCCTCGGTACATCGGTATGGTTTGGTCAGTTCTTGCGTTTTGACCGATATTTGTACCTATACATGGATCGGTTCATGCGTTGTGTACTTGTACATGTACCTTATAACTCGGTTCCAGTACAGTCTCGGTTAGGTTCTCTTGGTCCAAGTCTAGTTCCCATGGTACGATTCGGTTCTTGTGCAACCCTAACCGAAACCGAAAAAAATAGTAGCAACTAATGTTTAATCCCTTTTTAGTGGGCTTTGGACGCTCTAGTCCACCCCTCCAAAGCCCGATACTCTATAGTCTAAATAATCCATGGTTCTACAATTTCATCCAAATCTCGGCCGAGTTCAAATTCTAAACAATTCCCCGATTTTCATATTTTCAATATACCATAACTAACCTTCCGGTGATTCCATATATAAACATAGGTTTTTTAATTGAGTTTATTTTGGATTTGAGATTTGAATTTATAAAGGATTCTGAAAGAGAGAGAAACTGAGAGAAATTTGGAGGCGATTAAACAGATAGAGAGAGATTTTAGAGGATTAAATAATTTCTGCAATAAATTTCAATTTCAGGTTAGTTTTCCATCTTTAGTTGCTTGTTCTCTTTTGGTTAGTCATTCGATTTCTTTCTGATTTTGAGTTTTTTAAATGCATGATATGAAAACGATCTGTTATATCTTATCGATTTATGATCTTGGCTTGACTTTTTTATTTCGTAGGTTTTGATTCTCGTGAAACGCTTTTGGTAACTATTTTTTTATATTTGTTTTTTGATGCATGGTATGAAATCGAACCGATATTTGATTGTATATTTTTGATTTATTAATCTATGTGTTCTAATAAGACTTTCAATTTTTGATCTTTGATTAAACGAGCGGTCGTAAAAGATTTCACCTAATTAGGATACTTTCCTTTCTGATTAGACGGCTCCACCAGAAACAAAAAGAATGAAGTTTACCTGGCTCTTAGGATAGTTTGCTAGAAATGCAAACTTAGGTACTTATAGACCAAGGATGTTTGGACACCAAGAATTTCCAAAACCGAAAATATTCTCAAGATATGCGATGAATAGCAAAATTCGGTTTTCCTAATTCCAATAAGTGCTTGTCCAAGATTCTGAAATATCTCAATAGAAAATCTCCAATTAGTAAATGCACATTACTAATTTTTATTCTCTAGAGGTATGCATTTAATTGCTGGTAATTAAAGCATATAAAACCAAAAACCTTAATTAAAAGATTCTCAATTTATTTTTGTACATGATCTCCTTGAGTACTAAGGAATATCTTTGAACAATAAAAGATACGAGTTATTGTACGTGTTCAAAGTATGTTGACATCTCTTCACTGTAAATCCTTATTCATATTTACATAGATTTACATTCTTGGAATTGGTTATACCACACTTCCAAACAAGTTTAGAATTGGTTCACATGTATTCCAAGATTACTATGTGATTGATCAAATATCAAATCACATACATGGGTTCAATCGGTTCTACCATTCACTAGGATAGGTTATACCCTAATATGGAAACACTTGTGATCGGTCACACAAGTTACCAGGACCGGTTACATCAGTTACCAAGATCGGTTACATCAATTACCAGGACCGATTACCATGTTCTCATGGTATTGCTTGTGATCGGTCTCACCAGTTACCAGGATCGGTTACACCAATTACCAGGACCAGTTACACCAATTACAAGGATCGATTACACAACACTCTATGATCGGTCACACCAATTACTAGGATCGTTCACACCAATTACAAATATCGATCATACCATCTCATGGTGATTACTTAGGATCAATTACACTAATTAATAAAAACTAGTCATACCAAATCATAAGTCATGCACTTATGATTAGTTGTACCAAGTTACATAACAAAGTTACGATCGGTTCTACCATCTCACACATATTGGTAATCCAAAGATTTGCAATGAATAACCGTACCAATAAGCCTAACGATTTCTCTTTCGATTCATAAAACAAGTTCATGAATTAATGTACTTCCTTTAAAAAAAATGTAAAACATTGTTTCATAGGATGAAATCTTCACCATAACCCATTCACATAATCATAACAGTATATTCAAGATTATGTCGATGTCATATCTACGAAGTTCAAAAGATAAGCGTTGTACTTTGTAGTATAATTCCCTAATACTATGATCATACAAATATGACCATGTCACATCTCTAGAGTATTATATAATGTGTTCAGTATATATAGCTTCGCAGTTATGTTTTTAATATAGCACGACTTGAAAGATACGTTAGGAATGAAACAGTTCAAGTCAATATTACTAACCTCAAAAGGAAGGATGATGTTGTTGTAGTTTGCTTCTTCTTTACATTCTTCAGGTCTTCGGAGTCATACATGTATGTCTCAACAATCCTAGACTTTCTAGTCTAACCTAAACGAAGTTGACTCTAGTTTACAATCAAGAGACTTTAGATGAGTTTTGACACACTAAAATATGACAACCAAACTTGACATACCAATGCTTGGTGAGTTCAACCGAGCTATGCTCTAACATAAATCACACACAAAATGGAGCCTGTTAACAACAGATTGTCACAAAATGTCTTTAGATCTAACAATAGTTCTAAAGATACCTTCGATACTTTGATCTAGTTTCAGTGACCCTTATGTCAGAAGAGAAGGCTCTTAAGAATAATCAAACTAGGTGCAATTAAAGTTTCAACAACCGTTAGTCAATCAAATCAATAATCGAAAACTAAAATAACAATGTAATTATCTAGTTTACCACCAATGGTACTCGTAGAGCTTCTTAACGAGTCATCGTAAGAGATTTCGCCTAATTAGGGTACTTTTCTATCCGGATAGACGGCTCCACCAGAAACAACACTAATGAAGTTTTCCTGGCTCTTAAGATAGTTTGCAAGAAATTTAAACTCAAGTATTTATAGACCAAGGTTGTTTGGACAACAAGGAAATTTCAAAACTGAAAATATTCTCAAGGTATGCATTAAAGTACCTAATTTCGGTTTTCCTATTTACAGTTAATGTCAAACAATATTTCTGAAATATCTCTTTGAAAATTTATATTATTAGTTTATTACATTAACTAATAATTCTTTTCCATGTGATATGCTTTAATTGCTGGTAATTAAGACATATACACTCGAAAATCATAATTAAATGCTTTTCAATATTTCGGTTTGGGATCACCTTGAGCATCAAAGAATATCTTTGAATAATTAATGATAAGAGTTATGCACATGTTCAAATAATGTCGACATCTAAAAGTTTCCTATCTTAGCAAACCCTAATTCCAAAATCACACACAATATAAAGAAATGTGTGAGTATTTGAAACTCGGTTTTGCTATTGGGACCAGTTATACCATGACTCTCAAACTAAGTTAGGACCGGTTATACCATGACTCCCAATATAGGTTGTGACCGGTTATATCATGCTTCCCAATATTAGTTAGGATCGGTTACACCATGTCACTAGATATAGGTTATGACCAGTTATACCATGCTTCCCAAAACTAGTTAGGATCGGTTATACCTTATCACAAAATGTAAGCTACGACCTGTTACACCTTGATACTCAACATAAGTTAAGATCAGTTCTACCTTGTCATCTTGCATTGGTTATCCAAATAATTTTCAATGAAGAACCAGACCAACAAACTCATGATTTTTCTTTCGATTATGAAACAAGTTCACACATCATAAACCAATGTAATAACATATAGTTTTATAGGATGAAATCACACCTATATATTACACATAATCAAGTAACTAAATACATAGATTATGTTGATGTCGTATTTACGAAGTTCATAATATAAGCGTTGTACTTTGTAATGCAATATAATTCCTTGGTACTTTGACCATAATGCTATGACCAAGTCTAATCACTAGAGTGTCGTAAATATAGCTTCACATGTTAAGTTTTCAATATAAAACAACTTGAAAGATACATGTTAGGAATGGAAACAAGTCAAGTTAGTATTACTAACCTCAAGTGGAAGGATGGTGTCTTCAGTGTAGTCGTTACTTCTTCACATTCTTCAGGTCTTCAGAGTAATACTTTTAAGTCTCAACATTCCTAGACTTTCTAGTCTAACCGAAACGAATTTGACTCTAGTAATTAATCAAGCGACTCTAGATGAGTTTTGATACTAAAATATGACAACCAAACTTGACATGCCAATGTTTGGTGGGTTCAACCGAACCATGCTCTAACACCGTTATTCATCTTTGCACCACTATTTTGCTACTTTATATTCATGGCATACCATTCCAATTATAAGTGATGAATCTCTGGGTATCTTATACCCTCGTGTAACTGCCCATTAAGTATTTAATAAAATTCATGCTTCAAGGAAAAAAATGACTATT
The DNA here is from genome assembly GCF_003573695.1 of Papaver somniferum. NCBI lineage: Eukaryota > Viridiplantae > Streptophyta > Magnoliopsida > Ranunculales > Papaveraceae > Papaver > Papaver somniferum. The sequence goes on from NC_039368.1 coordinate 46,788,683, forward strand.
CATGGTTTAACATATTTTTTTTTTATTTTTTTAATGGGACAAGAGCAAAAACTCCCAATTTCTTATATTGGTAAGAATGCTTACAAGAATCAAACACATCGTAATTGAAATACATAAACAAATACAAAATCTAAGTATTCTAAAATACAACTAAAATATTAAATCCATATAGTCCGTTGAGGAAATTGATGTTATTTGAGGGATAGTGTGAAGTTTTTGATTCCACCATTTGAATCGTTGTTCTTCATTGAAAACAAATTCATCTTATTCATTAAGATTTGATGCTCCTATAAAGAGGAGTAATATGCGTTGTATATCGAAGACACGATCATCTGGTAGCCATGAATCTTCACATGAATGTAGATTTACGTCAAGCCAATGTAATTCGCCATCGAAGATGTATTTGAAACAATTGCAACAACTGATAGAACCGCCTTGAAGGCTATATGAAATTATTTCTCAAACATATAATAAGAAATCAAGATAGGAGACATAAGCCATTTGATTGATTGATAAGAAAAACAAAAAGAACCTAATATTGTTAAAACGACAATTTATTTTATTGGATACTAAAACTAGGAAGACCAACCTTGGTTTTTCCGAAATATTTGAAAAAGTCGAATTAAATTCAGACAAGTCAAGATAAAAACGACAAAAATGGAAGTTTTTTTTCCATGTTTTCTGGAAGAGGAGAGGGGAAACAATATTCTTTTTCCTCAAATGAAGAATTTTTTTCTTCAATCTATCCACATTAAATGTGATTTAACATAAATTGTGTTTAGATTATGGTAGATTTCAAAATATATCCGTTGCGAAAGTTGTCAACGGAAATATCCTCCTCATTCTAGAGAAAATGATTCCACACCAATTTATTGCGCCGATGCCATTTTGCTTTTACACTGCATAATGTGTTATGCATCCTTTGTGGTGGTTTCTATAATGGCCATGCATTCAATTTTTGAAAATTGTGCCTAAAAGAATAAACTCCTTCGAATTTTTTGTAAAAACTCTAAATTTGATATTGTTGTTTGTACTTATTGTGTAGATCTCTTTAAAATCTTTCCAACTAGATAAAATTTGTAAAATTTCAAGACACGAATATTTAGAAATGTTATATTCTAGTTTGCTTACCAAAAAACAATTTAAAGAGATTACGAGAAAAAACTTCACAAAATCCAATACTTTTGTCAAATTGCATATTTGCCTTATGCTTCATTTTATAAAAAAAATGGCCATAAAAAGAACTCCCTACCTTCGGACCCTCCCGCCAGTTGGCCCAATTATTTTGATCAGTCATTGAGCCCCCAATTACACCACTGGTTTTCCCCTGCTTCAAAACAAAGAAACCTGTTTTGAGGCATACTCATTTTTTGTGAAGCATACTCATTCATTATACCATCTAGGGTGGGTTTATAAGGGGTGTCTAAAGGTAGTGCAATTACATATATATCCCTAAACAATTTGAATTACTAGAGTGTGTTATCCTCAAAAATCTAAAATTAAAAATCAAAATAAACTTTGAACTTAAACATCTAGGACTCCAATTCAATCAAGAAATTAATTAAACAAAGGAAACACGAATCGAAGTGAGCGATGTTGGAGTGCGAAATCCAAATCTCAATTGCTCTTAGATGTATTTTAGAATGTATGTGTAACAAACCCATCTTGTTTTTAATTGATTTTATTTTGTTTGATCGGTAGAATATGATTTCAAATATGAAATTAGTGTTTTCAGAAGATCAGTTTGGCTGATCTTGGAGTATCAATTTTGAGCCGAACGTAGTGTATGATTTAGAGAAACATTATGTTCGGCTAATGCGACTTCGCTAGATTTTGTTCGAATCAGCCGAACCTAAATTCGCCAGTTACAGAGTGAAGTTCGGCTGAAAATTTATCAGTCGAATTGTTTATATTCAATTTTTGATAGATTCAACTTATAAAAAGGAAATTAAACCATGTATAGAAGTTTACCACTGATTTGAGTCACAAATTTTGGTCACTTCTAATCACTAAAATCTCAAAAGTCAAAACCCAAGTTTTTTTTTTCACTTCTTCTTCTTCTTCTTCCTCTCAAAAATCCCAACTCCCTCACATAAATTTGATTTTTCTACTAATTTACCACTAATAATTTAATTTTTAATCAATCCTTAAAATCCATAACTAATCAAATCTAATCATAATCATTAACACTAATTATATAAGGATAGTTATGCCATTATCAAAAAGGATGGATAAGGGTGATGTTGTTTTTTATCTAGTTACCCTATTTTGACATTATTTAGTATGCCTAAAAAAAATCAGTATGCCTCAAGGTTTCAAATAATCCATTTTTCCCAATTATTGGGTATTCCTCTCTCTCTCTCTCTCTTCTCTGCTCCTCTTTTCTTCCCTTCTGAAAATCCTAGAAAAAATATCAAACTTCTAATGACGGCTCAGCTCGATTGTGAGTAAAGATTAGGACCGCTTGGAGGAAGGTAGATCAAGAGTAGGGGGTTTCGATCTAATAAACTGATGGAGTAACACAGATGATTTGAGGGGTTTTTTTCTCTTTGTTTTCTTTTATTTTTGCTTCTGATTTTTTTCTTAATCTATCTTTACTTCTGATTCGAATGAGTTTCATCTCTATAACTCTCTTTGTTGTTATTGGGATTTCTCTTCCTGATTTCTTGCTTCTATGATAATAGATCTGGGGTTATCTGGGATGAGAATGCTTGTTCTCACTAGTGGAAGCTGGATTTTTTAAGTCTGATTGGGATTTAGAATTAAGACTTTCCATGACTTTCTTTATATATCAGTCGTTTTAGAGGAAGACTGTTTTATGAGAAAAAGTAAATCAAGCTTCCATGGAAGACGTAATTATATGGGGCAGTTTAGTAAATGGACAGAGCTTCTAGAAGGTTTATATTAAGTCTGGCTAGGAAGCTAGTGTTTATGGTCCCGGTTTCCCAGATTTGGTTCCTTATCTTCTTGGTCTCCCTCTTCTATCACTTCTCTCTCATCAAAAATCTCGCAGCATCTGAGTTTTTACTCGAAATGAAAATGCAAATCCAAACCAAAACCTAAATGTTATTCTTTGCCTCAATCTTGGTCTCTCATCTTCTCTATTATTTTTTATACTCAAATTCATCGTTGAAACCCTAACTAACTCGAAATCATGTTTTCCTCTATGAAAATTTGCATCTGTCTACATCGACGGAAGATTTGAATCCACCAACTCCAGATGCAATCTGAAAATATTGATGGTAATAAAAGAACATGATTAAATGAAGACGTTTTCTGACCTTGTAGATCTAAATCAAGGCTTTTGGATTTAATTATTAAGCTACTGAAAAAGATGGTGAAGGAGGAGAAATTAGTAGAAATATAATCAATGGGTTTCTTTTTGTTGTTAATTTTGTTATGCAAATCCTAATTTTTCTGTTAAATTTTGTGTAGATTGTAACATTGTTCTGTGTTTTATTATCCGCTGTTTAGGGGTATTTATCTGGAAAGAGAATCCTAGAAACATCCAGTTTGGCTTGTGGTTGGATGAACAACTTCATGAGAAACAACTTCTAAGGTATACAAAATTAGTACTTCCTATGATTTTAATTTTTCAAGTTCTTTATTTTTAGATGTGTTTGCCTATGTATGGTTTAAATATGTGGATTCGGGCATTTTTGATTGATTTGAATTGTTGATGTTGTTAGTAGTCATCCAATTTTGGTACGGGTTCTCACCTTTTGAACCCATTTTTCAGTTATGGGATTTCATGAATGGATGAAAATTGTGTTGTTGTTGTTGTTGCTGTGGTGGTGCTTTTTGTTAGGTTGGTCATAGGTCCTTGTAGCATCTGTGCAATTTCTCTTAGTGTTGTTGATTATTGTGTCACTGTGTGTGACAATCTTATGTTTTATGTGCATTTTCCCAGAGAAAAAGTAAATATAACTTTAGAAAAACTTTGTTTAATGTTGGGTTTGCCTCTTAATTGAAGTGTTAATTGGCCATGTTATCATCTGTTATGGTATCCCGGAGTTGGTAAAATTTGGATCTTTTTGGCTGGAAGCAAAAGAATCATGCATCCTTGAGTGATGTATTATGCTGAAACGAAGTATGTATGGAGATATTGAGGTGGAGAATTCACTGGATTTTGTACAATAAGAATCTAATGAAAAATTTCAAATTTACAACGACTAGTTTCTTATTCTTTTTATTTTCTATCTATTTATGTGTTGATATGCATCACGATTAGCACATCTGCTGGCTTAGGACAGATTCTGACACGGATCTTTTATCATAAAGTCATTGGAGTTACGACCGTCTTTCTGTTCTTAGAAGGAAATATTGAACTTAACTTCCAACAGTTTCTACCATCCTGGAGTTTATTTATGTGAGTTCATATCCTTTGCACCTTTACCGGTCATATCAATCTTATGTTTAGTGATTTTTTTATGCATATACTGCATTTTGAGTACAGTGGGTTGGAGTTTTAGGTTCATTACTTGTTGTTTATTGGGTTTTGCAGCGCTTATGACTGAAGAGTTTTGGAGGTAAATTTATCCAAAGTTAAGGAAAGAAGCCGTAGTTTAGTCTTGGAGTTGCTAAACTAAAGATTAGGTTGGTATCTTTGAAGAAACTAAGATTCCCCATCAAAGCAATGAATTTATTCTTGAACTTCTCCGCGATGTCCATTTTAATTTTGAAAGGTTCATTAGTGACCTTAAGGTTTGCAACTTCAATCCTACACTCTCAAAGTTTTTTTTTTCTTTCTTAATATGGTTAGTGCAGTTATAGATGATTTTTTTTTACCATTTTTTTAGCTCACCATTTTGGGTAAGGCTCAGCTTGGGTTGGCTAATAGTTACATCAGAGCTATGGTGAAGTTCAGCGTCAACCGGGTTGATATCATGGTTATTCAAGTTATCTCCATCCTTGATATTCTTGTTAAAGATGTCAACTCCATGAGAATCAGGTGTGTTGTTGAAGCATGCTCATGCATGATGTATATATTTCTATCTCTGAATTTCGTATCATGTGTCCAGTTAATCTAGTGACAATCTAGTGACACTGAGCGGCTAAAATGTGCAGGTTTAGTCAATTTTAAATGGGGATACAAGCTCTTATATTTCTTAGTGAAAATCATATGTTGGTTCTTTATAAATTGATCGGCTCGAAGATTGTTTGTTTTCTCCTTTCTTCAGAGAGTGGTACTCATAGCACTTACCTGAACTATTGTTACTTTCTGTCAGTTGTATCAACACTATTGTTAGACCCCTTTATCTTCTGAACTGCTTATACTCGTGGCATTTCCATGGCAACTTTTTAACTTGCCATGGTGGGTATTCGTCTACCCATAAATATATTCTACTTTGAGTTGGGATTCTATGTCTGTTTATACTACATTTACTTGTTTGTTCAATAGTTAATATATGATATTGCGTATTGTTTGGATTTTTTTCCCCTGTTCTAGATTTCAATTTCAAGCCTGTCAGGATTACGATATCTTAGGCACCTGCATCTGGAAAAGGAGCACAGTGCGAACTGTTGGTACTTGTGGAACTTCCCTGAAGTGACCGCGAATTTTGATATCGAATGAAGAGGAATCTGTAGTATCAACTGTTCAACCTGCTATGGTGGGTATGCGTCTTCCCATATATATATTCTACTTTGAGTCGGGCTTCTATGTTTATTTGTACTGCATTTACTTGCTTGTTCAAGAGTGGCGTATTGATTGCAATTGTCATTTGAGATTTGAGCAAGTTATTTGTTGTTGATCCAGGATGTTGATTCGCCCTATCCAAGATTTCAAGTTCAAACATGTTAGTATTATGATATCTTGCGCACCTGCATCCGGAGAAGGAGCACAACGCGAGAACTCAGAAAGTAAGTTTCAATTTTAAAACTCTTCCATGATGTATAATAAACCAATATTTGAGATTATTTTGTTAACAGAGCTAGTCCTTATGATTTATACTTCCATTAGCCATATGTATAATAAAGCAATGTACACCAAAGTTTAACTCGAAATGCGATTTAGAATGATGATTGATATTGAGTCAAAGGATACGCCGATACATTGGCACGGTAACTAAAGTGTGAGGTTCCTGGGATAGTAATATTATACTTAAACGTTCCTTGAATCTGTGTAGATCTATTTTTTGTTCTTGATGTCAATGTACAAAGGATTATAATGAGACCATTTAAGCTATATCACTTCCTGTTGTTTTCTTTCCTTGGGTGTATAATATAGTAAAGTGCATCATTATTAAACGTATCTATATTCCTTTTGATGACCATTCAAGTTGATCATAATCATGTCTAGATTAGGAAATTTAATTTTTGTTGTTAGTTTAGTTTCTCTTCACAAGGTATCTTTCCTCCGGCTGGTTCATTCGAATATGTTTTAGTTTACTTTGGGAGTTGTTATTTGTATGCTGCCAATTATTATGGTCACCTGTACTGTTTATTTATGGATATGTTGTTGTTTTGGACTCGAGGATTTGTGTAAATGCTGAGATTGATTTGTTTATTGCTGTCTTTCATGTGAGGTATACATGTAATGGTTATGGAGTGAGACGACAACTTGAATGTTGAGTGACATCTTTCATACAAACAGGGGCTGAGCATCGGACGGATGGACATAATTAGAGCTAATTTCTAAGTAAATGAAGTCATGGATGGTGAAGTATTGCCTTCTTAGTGTTGAAGCTATCTGGTTGTCAATCTTGTATTAGGAATATAAAGTTAAGCATTTGAAGTTTTGAGATTTGGAAAAGTATTCTAAATAGTCAAAGTTATAAACTGTTAGCAATTTTTAATAAAATTCAGTTTTAAAGTCACTATTAATTTAGCAATTTAGTTTTTTTGATCAATAAAGTTTTGAGTTGATATTATTTTAATTGTGATTCAGCTGAATCAGCTTTGGATTCAGCTAAATCAATTTAACTTCTGTTTATAAAATAAGTTCAACAAAAACGTCTGTTTTTGTCAGTGTTTGCAATGTACTGTTCGAAAAAGACGTTTTTTGGAAAATTTACTCCTCCCCGAAGCAGTCTTTTGAGATATCAGACTACAATATTAGGGCTCGCGGAAACAGTCACTTTTAGCGATTATAAGTGTGTTTCTGGCAGACTATTTTTTATATTTTCCACTTGTCTGTTTATTTTAGATGCTTCCATGGGTGTTGATGTAACCTTTTCTGGTGATTTGGCTTAATGTTGTGTCTTATTGTGGCTAAAATGTATCCGATCTGCCTGTTTCTCTTCTGATTTCTTTTGAGTTTCTGATGATTAATCTGTTCTTCTCTTGATGTCTAACTTCTTGCAGTTATCTCATTGAATTTCCTCTTCTTTCCTCTCTCTTCTAATGTCTATTTCTTTTCAGGGTCTCTTTCATGATTATCAATGTATCTCTGTGGTTAATTCCAAATTCTGTTTTTTCTCTTTTCTGGTGGCTTTCATCTATTGGTTCAATGAGCTTGAGAAGCTTGGTATGTGTTAGTTGTTAGATCGAAGATTTACAGTACTACTCTTTTCTTCTAGTTTCATTGGTTTTCTTATTTAATCTTTTCCTTCCTAGTGTTCTTGGCATGGTTGATTGACCGGTTTCTCTTTAGTCTGATTGGTTTCTTCTTGCCTAGATTAGGTTCCTCACTCTTTTTTTATAGGTCTGTTTTTGTTCAAAACCCTTTTAAGGAATATTTTTGTAACTTTCCTTTTGCTCTTGTTTTTGGCTTTCAAAAATATTATCCTGTTTCTATTGGTTCGGCTGATGTGAATCTTTTGTTCCTCCTATGTTTCTGTTCTTTCCCCTTTATTCTTCTATTTTGTTTGTTATGACGTCTTGATTCCGTTTAATTTCAAAATTGCTCTCCTGTTGTTTTGTTCTATTTAGTTGTTATCTTCAAAAATCCTTTATTCTTGTTTCTCTGCAGTTTTTAGGGATCCTAGTTTCGAATCAGTTGTGTTTTTTCTAATGCATTAGGTTTTATTTAAGATTTTTATTTTGGTTTCTTTCGGCTTTGTGTATCTTGTATATGTATTGGGTATATCTTTTGTGTCTTTCTATCTTCTCTTTTCCTTTCTTTGTCTTCTTGTTTAGCTCTTTAGGCCCTTGTAGATTATCTAAAGTAGTCTGCCTTAACCCCTTCGATAGTCTGTGTCAAATATGAAGAGTAATCATCAATTCGAAACCACTGCTCCTCTGATTGAACCAACCCCCAGGTAAGTCCACTTAACTTAATATCTGATTAATTTCACCTCTCTCATTCAGTTTTCTAATTTGCATTTTGAATCCCCTTTCTTCAAAGAAGAATCTGTGTCTCTTAATTTCCTTTGTAGTTGCTGTTGTGTTCAGGTTTAAAGATTCTTCTAGTTGGGTAACTCTTTTCGAGCTCAAGTCAAGGGACAGGCCATAGTCGTAGTTGGTTTGGGTTGGCTATTAAGGGGCCTATTTCTCCTTTCTCTGCTTTTGTTTTTTCCTTGATAATTACAGGTTCCTTTTTTGTTTCTTGATGACAACATTTCAAGTTCACTAGCATGAATCGATAATGAACATTAGGATTATAATATTTTACCTGTGATGAGTTCGTTCTAAAAATCTAATTAGCTTAGTAGTCGCGGTGATTTAATCTGTGTAATTCTCAGGCCTTTGCTCCAAGTCTCTTGGATCGTTTTAGTGAAATATAATTAGGATAATTTATGTTGCTATTGATGTTAGTTATATTCACTAGTTATTCCATGTTTTTGAGCTTCTCCTTTAATATGTATTTTTTCATTCGTACAGTTACTGTGTATTTTACACTACATTTGTGCTTCTTCTTGGTATAGGAAAATGAAAGCTCCTGTGAGACAACATGATGCTGAAATCAATACTGGCTATGTTCTTCTTGGTTGTATTTTTCCGAAGATACATCTCTCATCATCAAAGTCTTCGATTGTTAAGGCTATACCGTCATCCTCAATCATTAAGAAGAGATCTCTTTCCTGTGCAGGCCGCCGTGACACTTTTATCAGACTTGCTTGTGATAGAAGGGCTCAGGAATACATCTTGATAGTTTTATCACATCTTCACAACTCGTTTGTGGATCCTTACATATTGCCAGTATTAGAAGACTGGGTAACGATGGAGAACGAATGTTGTTGAAGAATTACAACTGGTTTGGTTATCTTTGTATGATTGGTCTTAGGATCTCCTCTAGGACTTATCGCGTTGTGCTCTTTTCCTTCGTCAAGGTTTTATCCCTTTGGTTATGGGTTTTTCTTGTCAAGGTTTTTAACAAGGCAACATATGCGTGTCCAACACCTTTCGGTAGATTTATCATTTACCTCCATTTGTTTGTCGCTTATTTTTATGTAATTCATTTAATTTCTGTCTTTTATTTTCATGTAATTCTTAACTTCGATTGTAATGCTGGCTCATTTGAGTCCTAATTCTTAATGAAATACCTAATTTACAAAAAAAAAAAAAAGAAACAAACAAAAAAAAAAAGTTTCAAAACAAAATAAACTGTTTCCCCCTGCTATTATAGCATGCCGATATTCATTTGGATCATCCCAGTTACAGGATCCAAACGTTCCATAAACAAAATTTTCTTGAGCCCCCCACACTGGTTTATGGCAAGAATCAAAAGAAATCTTTTTTAACCACATCAAACGAGTATATAAAAAGAATCTTAATTGGTACCAAAATAATTTCAACCATTTATTACATTACCTATACACCAACCTATAACGGCTAGCAAGCAATAACAATTAATTAAATACCAAATGTCATATCTTAATTGGTAGCCATCTTCTTTCCGACACGTTTTTCCCTCTTATTTGATCTCTTTTCAAACAAGAACCGTACAGATTTATTTTTTTAAAATACATAAGAAAACAAAAATCTTCCTTCCATCGAAACCCTGTAATACCGCCCATTTCTTCTCTCGCCATGGGAGAAGAAGATAGAGGAAGCTATAGCGGAGCTTACGCGGCACCACCATTAGTTTCACTATCCTCATTTTTCTCACCTTCTTCTACTTGTTATTCTTCACGCCAATTATCGAGCAATTTCAGTGAACCGAATCGTCCGATTCGTTCAGCTAGAAGACTCTCATGGATAAATTTACAAGGTCGACTTGTTAATGCAGAAGAATCAAGTTCTTCTAAAGCCATTGGAGGTTCATTGAGTAAAGAAGAAGGCTTAGCTTGGGATCTATTTAGTCCCATTCATAGAATTTTAATTGTTGCCGTTGTCGCAGTTGCTGCTGCGGATTTAAAGAAATCTCGCCAGATTTGGAAGCTTAAAAAAGCCATCGATCTTTGGGTTAGTATAAATCATCCTGTTTATAATTTGTTTTTGGTTTAATTTTTTTTTTTGTTTTTGTTTAGGTATTGATTTTTTAAATTAGGGTTTATGGAAATGAAATTCTCGTTTAGTAAAGGACCAATTGATTTTATAATTACACATACTTGAAACCTGTTTGAGCAGCCATTACAACATTGTTGTTTCTTTGCTGCAAATACAGATCCTAATTGCTCATCTGCAGTTGATGTTTTCTTTGTGAATACGGCTTTTTAATCTGGGTTTCTTATAAAATTCTATTTACACCAGAGTATTTGTACGACCACCCCCTCTTTTGATCTTCATTGCATGATGATTTTCATCTCTACAAATTTTCCTCATTTGACATCTTTTAATTCCATGTCCAATCAGTGGTATTTTTTTTAAGTGTTTGGGATGAAGCTGAATTTTATGTTTTCTTTCACTTGCAGGATCAGGTGTTGCTAAGCATGCAGGAGAAGCTGGATAATCTTTGTGTGCAGGTGATTAAAACGAAGGACCAGGGTGACATTGAGGAAGATGTTTCACTCACAAAAATTGAAGAAATTCCATTCAATAAGGACATAAAACTGGAACAAAGCATTATTCCTGTTTGCGGATGTCGTCCTTGTGGTCATCATCAGGATTTCTCGAATGGGTTGATGGTAAAGAAATTATTTGTGGAAACTGCTTAATGTTGTGATATGAAATTATGATTGTTAGGTGATCTAACTGTTTGTGTGTTTCATTTGATTATAATATGTTTATAGAAAGACTTTGGTGAGAAACCAATTGGTGGAGATGAAATGTTCAAGTTCAAACCAGTCATAAGTGGGGTGGAGCAAGAGGAACGCCGCATGTCTGATCTATCTGATTGGGGTTCGAGTCTCACATCTGCTGCAGATATCCAGGTAAGAAAAGTCTTCCACGATTGTTTAGCGTTTGAGTTTTCTTACTGGAGTTCTATTTCTTAGGTATGTAGAGAATGGTCTAAGGGGAAGTTTAGGCTGCAATAGACCATTAGCTTGTGGTGTCCTGTTGCAAATTCTTAATTGACTTTAGTCTTGACTCTTTCCTATTTTTCATATATGCTCACTTTCAATCACTTCTTGTTTGTTAATTTAATATACTCGTCTTCTACTTCTGCATGTTCGACTTTATTATGTCTCAATGAGCACAATTTATTCCTATACTGACCAACATGTGCATAAGAACTTGAGAAGTTGTGATGTTCATCCACAACCAGATAATAGATTCAGTTATAAATGGTGCTGTTATCGGATATGATTCTTACAGTATAGCAAACTATTGTCACACATGATATTAGACAAAAAAAAAAGTAACGATAACATAGATCTTGCTGATATTTACCTAGTTCAACGCTAAGATTTAGGGCTATGTTTAACGACCAGATCTTGTTTTGACAGAGATTTTCTTTAACTTGACTCCACCTTATTCAACATGGACTATAGGCAACATGTTGTTAAGATTAAGAATCTACATCTCATCTTCAGGATGATTAATGCAATTGAGAAGCAGAGTTGCATGGGAAGTGTGTCATACCACAACTTTTATAAGAAATGAGGGTTATTTATTACATAGTACCTTTCAACATTTGCTTGCATTGATCTAATGTTTTACTACCAAGGTTGTGAGCACAGTAGACTACTGAATGTTACCTCATCCAGGTATTGCTTGGAAATAATCTGTATGTTGATTAATAAAGAAAAAGTATGCTGTTTTACTGAATCTTACCTCACCCCGGTATTCCTTGGAAATAATCTGTATGTTGATTAATAAAGAAAAAGTATGTTGTTTTACAAACTCGGAAACCTGTGTTTATAACGAAAATTGTTAAATGTTTTACAGCTTAGTTCGCTAGCATTAGAGCAAGATATCTATAATCTTCAAAGAGAATGCGAAGAAAAAGACACAACCATAAAGGAGTTAGCATCTATAGCTAATGCAGTTGATGCTACTGGTTCAAAGGTACCTTCTTCCTTCAAATGTTCAATAACAAGAACACAATTTTCAGTTGAAAGAGTGTTGTTGAAGATATATGGCCCATTGCTTAATAAGATCATTCTTCTATCTCCTCTGTAACAGAGAATCTCAGAGTTGGAAGATGTCATACGAAGGAAAAACTTAATAATTTCAAAGCTGAAGAAGGATATGGCCGTTCTAGAGCAGCAGGTACTCATCTCTCACCAAATTTTCTCTATTTTCTATTTGAGAAATGAAAATCTTTCGGATCATCAGTATCCTAATGAATAAAATTAAAATGTCTTCTAGGTTGTTCACCTTACCAGACTTCGAAGACCTTCTTCCTCTGCATTAACATTGAAAGTTAGTCAGCTACCAGTAATGGCAGATAATCTCCTATACGACATGAGCTCTTCTAGTCCATCTTCATCAGATTCTGATACCCCTGTTGAGAATCCACCACGGCCTTCAGTTTCTCATGAACGAAGTGAAATTACTCCTCCAATTTGTCGAAATGTTCCTGTGCAGACAGATACTCAAACACCTTCTTCAGCAAAACCATATTTATCTTTAACGAAGTCAACTAATAAGTCTCCAAAGCTTCAATCTGTTAGCCCTCTCACTGAGAATTCTATGAATCAGAGATCCGATTCTGAATTGTTGGTTAGTAATGAAATGCGAACGAGTGGGGATCATAAAAGGAATAGGAGACGTTTTCAGCAACCTGGTTCAGCAAAGAGATGGGTTTAGTAAGTGACTTAATATATGATCATTTCCTTTAGCAAGAGTTGGGTTTAGTATTTGCTCAAATTCATGAGCAAATACTGTAGGTTGGCAGTAAAGAGTTATCATTTTCTATAACTTATTGTCTTGTTTTTGTTCTCAGGGTTAACAGAAAGTTAATTTATAGGGTATAAATGAGCAGTATGAGTCCAAGACTATAGGCGGAGAGACGATAATCAACCAAGAGTATTATCGGCTACTTGCACTTTTGAAAGCCTCTCGGAGAAAGCTTCGTGACGTTGTGTTATTTGTAGCCTTTAATCAGGACAACGATCAAGCTGTAAAAGAGGAAGAAAAATGTAGAGGAACCCTCTCAATGATGTAATTCCTTCATAAATGTTTACCTATATAAATTTATTTCAGTAATTTTCTTCTTGGTACAAGTTGAGTTCAGTGCCGATGACCTCTTACCATGCTATCAGTTCAATGATATATGACTTGCTGGCATTTTCCTGTTACATGATCCTTCCGTTTACCAGTGAGTCGTACAACTTCTTAGATTCACTACCATCAAGTGTTGGATTTTGAGCTTAAAATCCTGAACTAACATTGTAGTAGCTAAAAATCTAACTACCCATCTCAGACCATTACCATGATGTGAACATCAAACTCGAACAATCATACACATAACAGCAAATAAAGAGCAACATCACACAAAAGTTTACCTGGTTCCCAAGTTTATGTGGTTCCCGTATGATTACCTACATTCACGGGAGAAAATACTCGTTCTTATTAAGTAAAAATGGGTTGCACATATTATTATTTTTGATGGTACAGGGCAAATTTTATTGAAAAAGTAGTGATAAAGTAACCCAAAATAAATTACATGGACCTGTGTATAACGACATCCCAATTACAAATAAGAGAGATAAAACCTTCAAAAATATATGTACGTAAAGTCCAATTGGATAACAATGACTTGACCTCCATCATAATCTGATTAGTAGATCTACTCAATTTATGATAATATCTACTGTTTCTTTCCTTCCACATACTCCACCAAATACCAAATGGCAAATACCCCACGATCTTTTAAGACTTTTCTTAGCTTTCTTGTTCTTCCACTTCCAAAATTTTTTTCTAATGTTACTTGCAAAAATCCAACTAATTCCAAAACTATTCATAAAATACGACCATACCTCAAAAGTTATTTTGTAATGTAGAAATAAGTGAGCATTAATTTACTCATGCACACCACACAACAAACAATTTGCATTCTGTACCATTCATGCATTATACAATTGATCCAAAATGGGGGCTCCATTACAACATGATGTCCAAACAAAAAACGATACTTTCAGGAGTACTTTTGGATTCCAAAGTTGCTTATCTGGAGACGATATAAAACCTTTTGTTTCAAGAGCCGAGTATGCAGAAGCAACGGAAAATCCTTTCCCATTGTCATACCTCCACTGTCTATCATCTTTAGCAGTTATATCAAGAGTGGAATTAGGGTCGCCTATCACCTTTAATAACTGAATTACCTCCTGCACTTCTGATTCATTCAAAGCTCTGACAAACTGCAAATTCCATGCTCCTTGTTCAGAAACCATCTCATGCACATTGAGTTTTTACCTTTTGAAATTCTAAATAACGAAGGAAACCACCCTTAAAGTTTTCACCTATCCATATATCATCCCAAAAATATACACCAGCACCATCCTTTAAAATAAAAGAAGTACCAGATTTGACGAAGTCTCTAGCTTTAAGAATACTCATCCAAAGACTTTGACCAATAGTTCTTTTAGAATGATTAGGAAATAACGCTTCATGTACTCCACCAACTTTTCGCGCTATTATTCATCTCCGCAAGGCATACTTCTCACTTTCATATCGCCAAATCCATTTCGCATGAAGAGCCTTATTGACAAGCTACAAATTCTTTCCCCGCACCACCTCTAGATTTTGGTAAGTTTGCTTTAGACCACGGGACCCAACTCCTTTTCCTAACTGTTGAATTCGAGCCCCACAGAAAATTCCGCGTAACCTATCAAGTTCCTACAGTGCTTGGAATTTGAAACATGGTCATATAATACACCAGAAGACTAGATTTTTTTTTTTTGCTCAATCACCTATTTTTATTAATAATTGAAAAGCCAAAGGATTACAATGTAAGAGTCAAAATAAAACAACCAAATGACAAACAAAATTACAGGGAATTAGACAGAATTACAACTACACAAATCTGAATCTCTGACATTTCAATGCGCTTTAAGAAATTTGGTCTTCCACTATGAATGATTCTTACTCCAGCTCCCAAATCAGCACCTTTTTTAGCCAATGTATCCGCTGAGAAATTTATTTCACGAAAGCATGCTGAAAGATGATACACTCCAAGTTGCTTTTTGCATTTAACCATCTGGCTTTGAAAACCCAAGGAATGTTGCCACTGCAAAAATCTCATATGACTGTTTTGGAGTCTAATCTGATAATTATTTTCTTAGCAACCAAAGTAAAAGCCCACTCCAAAGCACATATAACTGCAAGCACTTCAGCTATGGAATTGGTAGAAATTCCAATTCTACCTGAAATTGCACCTACTACCTGACAGATATGATCTCTGACAATTATACCAAAACCTGCAGTTCCTGGATTTCCAAAAGAGGATCCATCACAATAAAACAACATATACCCTTCTTCAGGAGCTTCCCAAAAACATTCCTTGATGCAGCTAAACTTAGTTTGTTTGATCCCCATTTTAAAAAATTCAATGATGTTCTGATCATATGCTTTCCCCCATTTGGTGCTCTTCATTCTGTAGACTCCTTCATGCACAGTTGGCCATATCTTTCTTTTAAATTCAGTGAGTTGAGGCAGCTTGTCTTCAAAAAATACTTTGTTTTTTTTTGAAACCATAGCTCCTTCATTATTGCACAAGAAGCTTTCATCCATATTTCTTGAATTAGAGTCTTTGCTGAGCAGCTTTGCATACATCACTAAAGGATTTTGGCTTGAAAAATCCAAAGAAACAGTATATCCAAGACCAAATGTTTAAACTGAAGTTACACTGCCAGAGAGTGTGTTCCATGTTGTCTTGTACTGACTTGCAAATACAGCATCTAGAAACCATTTCAAACCCATTGTTTCTCATATCTTCGTCATCCACATAGAGTTTATGCTGAAGTTTCCATATATTACTGTTAGGGTGAAGAAAAGGTTTCCAAATAAAAGAAGGCCAACTCACCTTTAGTTCTCTTAACCTGATTTTTTCAACAGCAGCAGAAGTTGAAAATTTACCCTTTAAATCACCACTCCATTCTCTAAAATATTCTTCTCCACTGACTTCAGGCAGAGTTATAAGAGCAAAATAGTCTTGAAGTTCTTCAGGAATGCACCAAACTTTCCCATGAAGCAGTTACTTGATTTATATATCAATATTGTCCTTAACAAAATCAGTTAGACCAATGTCATTTATGATCGGGGTTTCTCCAATCCAAGTATCAAACCACACTGATGTTTGAGAACCATCTCCAATACACCACCTTATATCATATTTTAATGACTTCCAAGCCCATTTTAGTCCAGACCAAACAGAGGATTGCTTCCAGCTTGTTTTCCATTGCCCATTTATATCTGTAAATTTTTCCAGAAAAAATACAGCCCATTATTCTTCAAAATTTATCACTTTCCACATCATTTTCATCAGCAGAGCCTTATTTACCGTTTCTAGCCTTCTAATACCCAAAACTCCTTCACTAGATGGAGCACACACTTTCTTCCATGATAATGTTTTAAACTTTCTTACTTCACGATCTCCAGACCACAAAAAATTCCTGATGATTTTCTCACAGATTTTGATTACTGAGGCAGGCCACTTATAGATTGCCATATTATATAATGGGACACTGCATAAAACTGATTTGATTAAGACCAAACTATCTTGAAAAGATAAAAGTTTTCCTTTCCATGCAGCTAATTTGCTTTGAAGCATCTCCACCATTGGCCAAACCATAGAAGTAGTTACTCTACCAGGAGCTAAAATGACACCAAGATACTTATATGGAAATTTAGTTACTTCCTTGTTTACCTTTCACCAATTACTTGCTTTTGATTTACAGAGACTCCATCAACAAAGCACTTACTTTTAATTTTATTAATGATCTGCCCAGAACTAGATTGATAAGCATCAAGTAAAGACATTAAATTATCCAAACTTTTCTTAGCACAATTACAGAAGATAAACACATCATCTGCAAAGAATAAATGTGAAGGATGAATACCTCTTTTGATCACTATTGGAGTTATTTTACCATCTTGCACCAGTTGAGAGATATTTCTGCTTCAAACATCTTCCATGAGAACAAAGAGTAACGGTGATAAAGGATCACCTTGCCTTAATCCCCTACCAACTTAGAAAAAACCACATGGTCCACCATTTACCATCACAAAGATTTTAGCTGAATGAAGTATTGTTAGTTGCTTGCTTTATTTTCATGTTTGTACGAAAAAATCCAGTATTGGCAACTCCCTCTTTTACCCACTTGATTCTAGAATTTTGTCTCATAAGAGTGTTATATTGAACTTCTCTGCTAGAATATTCATTTTGAGCTTGCACTAAAGAGTTTAAAGCAACATCATCTTGAGGGTTACTGTCAGATATTATCATTGCCTCTTTAACTTTTATTTCTGCTTCTTTTATTTTGGTCTGCATATTAGCAAAAACATTCCAGTTCCAATCATTTAAACATTGCTTGAGCTTCTTTAATTTTTGCATAAAGACAAAAGTTGGATCTCCATTTATTTCAGCCAACCAACAATCATTTACTGTTGAAGAAAGTTTGGATGTTGTATCCACATTTTCTGAAATCTCTTGAGAGCATTTTTGGGCTTAGGAATACTTGCACAACCTCCCAAAAGAGGAGCATGATCAGAAACCAGTCTTAGACCCACCTTATAACCCCAATCACCATACATTTGAAGCCATTGCTGATTAAATACTACTCTGTCTAAGTTGTATAAAATCATGTTCTTTCCATGCTGACAATTTGACCAAGAATATTCTAACCCATTTTTAGGAGCTTGAATTAACTCACAATTATTTAAGCAATTAGTGAAATGCAACATTGCAGTTTATTTGGAGACCTGCCACCAAAATTTTCTTCTTGAGATGTTACTGCATTGAAGTCACCCAGAATAATCCATGGCTTTTGCAAGTCACTTATTAGTTCCATTTCAGACCATGGGAATCTTTTTTGAACAATTCCAACATGAGCATGCACGCCAGAAATTAAAACATCACCGATACTGACTGTGATCATCTGACTAGACATTGAAACAACTTGTGGAGTTGTAATATTCTTATTCCAAAACAACCAAATGTTTCCCTTTTTATTTGAAGAAGAATAATTATGAATTACCTGCTTTGCATACCTGGAAATTTTAGTTTGTTACAAAAGGAAGCACTACAAACTATTTTTGGTTCCGCTATCCACACTAATGAAGGACTGAATTGATTAACTAAAGACCATAACTTGCCTTGAGCCCTAGTCCTTCTAAGGCCCTTTATGTTCCAAAAAAGTATTTTCATTGTTTGGATTGAGGGTGTTTACCACCCCCTTTCCCAGGATTTTTCCTAAAATTATATTTAACATTGTTTGGTACTTGCCTACTAACCTTGTTTTGCTCAATAGTGCTTTTGGGATATGAAGTACTTTCTATTCCAGATAAACTTGTGGTAGTAGTGGAGTTCACCATTTCCTTTTCAACAACTTTAGACCATGATGTGACATGAACTAATTCATCTATAACTTTACCTGATTTTCCATCAACATATTTCATCTGACTATTTTGTAAAGAATTTTGGCCTGCAATTAATTGCATTATTGGTGCTTCCATAATGACAGATTCCTCATTTGATTCATTGTCTTCAGTGAGAGTATTAAATCTTCCACTAGTTGGTATAATTTCCTCCAAAATGGGTTGAAAACAAGGATTATCAACAATTGTCTGCACAATCGAATCTTCTTCCATCTCTGAGCTACCAGATATACCAAAAGGAATAGGCTTAAATTTCTGAACACTTGAAGCTTTGCCTGAAGAATTAAACTCATAATTTTTGTTTTCTTGAACTTTTCCTGAAGGAATTGATTCAAATTTTTTGTTTTCCTGAGCTTTGCTTTTGTTCTTTTCCACTCTACATTCAGTAATTAAATTCCCAACAATTTGACAGGAAGAGCAAAATTTTGGACAATCAGAATAACCACGTCTTGAAAGAAACCCTCATATTTTGTACCAATCCATATTTTTCTGGGAATGGATTTAGCAAAATCCACTTCAACCAAGACATTTGCATAAAATCCAACATCACACTTCACTGTAGCTGCATCAATTTTAACAGGTGTTCCAATTTCTTCGCAGATAGTAAACAAAATATTCTCCCTCCAATAGTCTAGACCCAAACCAGGAAATCTAAGCCATACTAGAGATTTCGAACTTATTTGATTAGATGGACGAAAATTTGAAACCCAATTTCTGATACTTAAGACGTGATCACTAACTTCCCAGAGACCAACTTTAATATATTTACGATCAATTTCATTATCTAATTTTATTGTGAAAACATTTTCCTAAAGGAATAAGCTTAACGTCTCCAACCAGTTTCCATTGTCTTCTTAAGATTATACAGGCATCAACAAACTTTATTTTTTGTAAACTTAATCCACCAACGAGAAAGATTTTCCATGGATGTAGACTTTCCTCAAAAAGATCATCTGGTAAATTGATAGAAGGAGTTTTTGGATAACCAGAAGTATCAGGAATCCATTGAAAAAACCATTAAATTGACGACAAGGAAGCATGAAACTTGAAAGAGTGTGACAATCTAATTAAAACAACACCTGAACTAATGATTTCAGAGCTCGAGAAAATAGATATGAGAAAAACTTCACCTGAGTCGTTGCCCGATTCACATACACTCTCTCACAGAGTCGTCGCCCGATCCCCGTCTACCGGAAGACTAGATAACACGCTTTGAATCATCACTAACCTCTGCCCCTTTGATAAGTGCGTCCTTTTCCAGCCCGATAACTTTTGTTGGAATTTTTGAATCACTTCATTCCAAAAGATTCTGCATTTTGACTTGCTTCCTAGTTGAATCCCGGATAGTTCATTGGTAAATTAGTTGAAGAACATCTAAAAATGTCAGCACAAACATCACCATTATGTAAATGTCCAAACCCAACAATTGTGCTTTTCCTGTAGTTTACTTTGAGACCAGATATTGTTTCAAAAGCCATAAGAATACTCTTCAAGTTCTGAACCTGAGTTTCGTTATCATCTAGAAACACAATAAGATCATCAGCAAAATGAAGTTGACTTATCATTGTACCCTGCTCCGTTACTTTGAAACCAGAGATTAAAACTTGATTCTCCGCTGACTTCAACATCAAAGAAAGTACCTCAACAACGAAAATGAACAAAATGGCGATATCATATCTCCTTGTATGATTCCCTTCTGACTTCTAAACAATTTAGTTGCTTCACCCTCGAGTAGAACAACGAATCTAGGTATTGTAATACACCATTTAATCCACTCCTCCATTTATAACTAAAACCAAATCTCGCAAGCGTAGTATCCACACATCCCCAATTTACATTATCAAATGCTTTTTCAAAATCCACCTTGCATATGATACCAGTTTCTTGAGATCTCAACCTAGAGTCAATAAGTTCAGAAGCAATTAGTATTCCATCATATATCTGCCTGCCATGTATCAAAGCACCCTGAAATTTTGATATGGTAGAATGCATCACCACTTTCATCCTTTCTGCTACAAATTTTGAAATAATCTTATATACGCTACCAATTAAACTTATGGGTCTAAAATTATGAAGAGACACAACTCCTTTACATTTAGGTATTAACGTTATATTGGTGCAGTTGATTCTCCAGTTTAGAGAATGATTAGTCTCAAAAATTCTTTAATCACGTGCATAAGATCAACCTTAATCACTTCCCACGCATAGTTATAAAATTCCATTGTAAATCCTTCTGGACCCGAGATTTTATTCACCCCAAAATGATCTATCACTTGGTTTACTTCTTCTTCGCTGAATTTCTATTTCAGTGTAACACTTTCCATAACGGAGATAGATGGCATCTCAAGATCATTAAAACCAGGCCTGGACTTATGATTCTCTGTGAAAAGCGAAGAATAGAATGATTCTGCCTCCTGAGCAATTATCTTCTTATCAAAGAAAAGTTTTCCATCGATATTTAAGCAATTGATACTATTCAGTTTGTACTTGAAATATGCTAACCAATGCAGATAACTCGAATTCCTCTCACCGTCTTTAGACCATCTTTCCTTTGCTCTTTGATTAAGTATCCTATCTAAAGAAGGTGATAAAGAAGTATGTTGGATTTTTTTTTGCTTCCTTGCCAGTAAATCATCATCTGACAAGCCAGAAATTTCCTCTAGTCTATCAAGCACATCTATATTGAGTTCTAGGTTATCTATTTGAGCTTTTAAATTTCCAAAAATCTTCTTCTGCCAATTTTTGATAAATATTTTTTGATAGCTTGCATTTTCTTAGCAAAGATGTAGCTAGGCTTACAAATAAACATAAGACTATCCCACCAAAGTTTTAGATTCACCAAAAAGTCGGGGTGAGAGATAATACAAAATTGTCTAACCTGAATGGTGATTTAATATTATCCCCTGAGTTACAACAAAGCATGATTTGCACATGATCAGATATTGCCATGTGCAATCTCGTTTGAATTGGTGCTGGACAATGAGCATATAAATCAGTAGAAATCAGAAATTTGTCCAAACGTATCAACAAGGGAGGTTGATGCGAGTTTGTCCACGTAAATCTCCCACCAGACAGAGGTAAGTCCATTAAAGAGAATTTATTGATGAAAATTTTAAAATCTTTCCTATTAGCTAAACCACCACCCGGTCTATTCCTTTCACCAGCAGTTAAATTAGCGTTAAAATCACCACCAAGCACCACGACTCATCAAACAACAACCTGATATCTTTGAGCTCCTGCCAAAATGGGTTATAATAACTAGATTCTGAAGCACCATAAACCACAGTAAACAACCTGAAAAAGCGGGGGTACAACAACCACACCCAATATTTCGATTAGCAATCTGTATGGACTAACTCCAATATACTTTCAAGAGAGTCAACTAGACTCAATCTTAATAAAGTATATCAAAGAGTTATATCTCTCTTTGTTGATTCAATTCTTACTCAATCAAAAAGAAATCTGCGAGTCTAATTGAATACAAGAGAAATCACTTGAACGGTACCAAACACCAATGTTCAAGTATCAATCAATTTCAATCAACAACCAAAGATCGGATTTCCAATTAATTGATTCAAAAGCACAACCTGTGATATTTCAATTATATAACAAAATATAATGCGGAAAATAAATAACACAGATACCAGAATTTTGTTAACGAGGACGCCGCAAATGCAGAAAAACCTCGGGACCTAGTCCAGATTGAACACACACTGTATTATGCCGCTACAGACACTAGCCTACTACAAACTAACTTCGGTATGCACTGTAGTTGAACCCGAATCAATCTCACACTGATCCAAAGTACACTTCTGCTCATTACGTCTATGATCCCAGCAGGATACTACGCACTTGATTCCTTTAGCTGATCTCACCCACAACTAAGAGTTGCTATGACCCAAAGTCGAAGAATTTAATAAACAAATCTGTATCATACAGAAAAGTCTATGATAATAGATAAATCTGTCTCCCACAAAAATACCCACAAGTTTTTGTTCCGTCTTTTGATAAATAAAGGTGAACATGAACCAATTGATAACCCGGGCTTATATTCCCGAAGAACAGCCTAGAATTATCAATCACCTCACAATAATCTTAATCGACGCGGCGAAAGAAGATATTGTGGAATCATAAATGATGAGACGAAGATGTTTGTGACTACTTTTTATTCTTGTCTATCAGAGATATTAATCTCAAGCCAATCGTTACGATTGTACTCAACACGATAGAATCAACAAGATCAGATTACACAACTACGAGAAAGTAGTATCGGTCTGGCTTCACAATCCCAATGAAGTCTTCAAGTCGTTAACCTGGTTTACAAGAAGAAACCTAAGGTTAAAGGATAATTCGACTCTAGCTAATACAACTAGTATCCCACAGGAGGTGTGGGGATTAGGTTTTCCAGTTGTTAGAGGTATCCCTTATATAATCTTTCAAATCAGGGTTTGCAATCAATGTTAGATTAGTAACAAAGCATTCAATATTCACCGTTAGATGAAAACCTGATTAGATTCAAGCTAATATCTTTCAACCGTTGGATCGAAAACTTAGCTTGTTATACACAAATGAAATGCACGATTTTAGGTTTGTGTAACCGTACCCAAACATGTACATTTGTTGGTTCAACAGTAGTTAACCAAATGGTTAGCCATATGAGCACTTTCATATCAACCATATTCTTCTTCACCATAACTAGTTCAAATGACTCAAATGAACTAGTTAGATAGTTGTTCAATTGTATAAATATTATATAACTATACAAAACACAATCGAAGCAATAACGACTTGATTCACTCGAATCGATTCATGAAATTTATATCCACAGTTTACAATTTGCATTCCTTAGTTAATATAAATATAAGTTCACAAATAATCGTCTTTAGATATAAACAACTCAAGTACGCGGACTTAAGTTTCCGGAAGGAGTTCACAAACTCCAGTAGATATTCTAGGGATGAGAACCTCCGCCAGTTCGCGGTCTGAGCTCACAGCTCTTCTTCCGGTTTTCCTGATCAACAAAGTACGCATACTTTTGTTCAAGGAATTAAGGACTTATACATATATGTGTTTCCACACAATGCTTATATCCAACAATGGTTATATAATCTAAACTCTTATTTCAATCATTGAAACATTCTTAGAGGACGTTATATAGTTGTTATTCACAAACCATTTTTCGTCAAAACCATTTTCAAAGTGTTTGAAAAATAACATGACTTTCGTCACTAGGTAAAGATGAACTTGGCCAAAGCGAAACCAACACATATTTCGAGAAATGGATAAGCGAGATAAACTCGGCTCGAAATATCAAATGTGTATAATCAAAGTCTATATAGCAAAACGACTTTTGTCTCAATATATGAGATAGAGTAGATAAACTTTTGAGTGATAGATAAGTTCAAGTCTCCACATACCTTTTAGTCGATGAAGTTCCGCCAGTTCCTTGAGTAGTTCTTCGTCTTGTATGATGATCGCCATGGAGTTCTTGAGCTGAACTACACTTTATATCCTAGTCCGAGACTTAGCTATAATAGACTAGAAATCAAGACTTATAGTTTTGATCCCTAACAGTGACAACTCAAGCATGCCAGTTCGACCGAGCAGTGCTCTAACACAACTAAACAAAATCATCAGAGAAATTCCGGAATTTGATGGAAACAGAGAAATCACCGATTAAATGATCTTCCATCTGCACAATCCTCTCCTTCCATATCACAATAATCCCACCAGAAACATCCTCATATGCCAAATGAATATAATTGCATCTATTACTACCCCAGAGAGACCTAATCAAAGTATCATCAATAATTTTCTTTTTGTCTCTTGAATTGTAATGATTTTTGGATTATTTTTTTTAATGGAATTTCTAATGGCAATTAGTTTAGGATCCTTCCCTAAACCCCTTATGTTCCAACTGAAAATATTGTGTTCCACTAAGTAAACAAAGAATCCCTAGAAGCAATAGGATTAAAACTTACCTCTTCATCCGAGTTTTCATCCTCAATAGTACGCTTCACTGCATCAATTATCTCCTCTTCTCCCTTCTCTTGTATCATGTCTTGTAAATCTTCACTAGTATCAAATTATGCAAGCCCATCATTGAAAAAGCGGGGATCTAAGAACACCACCCAATATTTCTCTTAGCAATCTATATGGACAAACTCGAATATACTTTTAAGAGAATAAACAAGACTCAATCAATTAAAAGTATACCAACGAGTTTATATATCTCTTCTTGATTTGATTTACTCAAGCAAGAACTGCGAGTTCTAATCAAATACAAGGAATAACTTGGATGGTACCAAAGACCAATATCCAAGGATCAATCAATGACAATCAACAACAAAAGGTTGGATTACTCTAATTGATGATCTAACGCACAACCTGTATTATTTCCATTATAAATATAAAACAATATAATGCGGAAATTGAAATAACACATACACCAGAAATTTTGTTAACGAGGAAACCGCAAATGCGGAAAAACCTCGGGACCTAGTCCAGATTGAACACACACTGTATTAAGCCACTACAGACACTATCCTACTCCAAGATAACTTCGGACTGGACTATAGTTGAACCCCAATCAATCTCCCACTGATCCAAGGTACAGTTATGCTCCTACGCCTCTGGTCCCATCAGGATACTGCGCACTTGATTCCCTTAGCTGATCTCACCCACAACTGAGAGTTGCTACGACCCAAAATCGCAGGCTTTGACAATAAACAAATCTGTCTCCCACATACAAGTCTATAAAAGGATCAATCTGTCTCCCACAGATAAACCCTAAAGGTTTTGTTCCGTCTTTTGATAATAATCAAGGTGAAAAGGAACCAATTGATAATCCGGTCTTATATTCCCGAAGAACAGCCTAGAGTTATCAATCAGCTCACAACAATCTTAATCATATGGTAGCGAAACAAGATGTTGCGGAATCACAAACAATGAGACGAAGATGTTTGTGATTACTTTTCATATCTTGCCTATCAGAGATATCAATCTCAAGCCAATCAATCTGATTGTACTCGTACGATAGAAGATGCAAGATCAGATCACACAACTACGATAAAAGTAATATCGGTCTAGCTTCACAATCCCATTGAAGTCTTTAAGTCGTTAACCTGGTTTTAGAAGAAGAAAACCAAAGGTTAAAGGAGAATCGAATCTAGCACGCAAACTAGTATCACACGTAAGGTGTGGGGATTAGTTTTGCACAATACTAGATGTCTCCTTTATATAGTCTTTCAAATCAGGGTTTGCAATCAATATTAGCTTAGTAACAAAGCATTCAATATTCACCGTTAGATGAAAACCCGATTTAGATTCAAGCTAATATTTCTCAACCGTTAGATCGAAAACTTAGCTTGTTATACACACTTAACAATGCATGCTTCTAGGTTTGTTAACCGTACCCAAACGTACGCACTTGTTGGTTCAATAATAGTTAACCAAATGGTTAGCCATATGAGCATTTCATATCAACCATGTTCTTCTTCACCATAACTAGTTCAAATGACTTCAAATGAACTAGTTAGAGAGTTGTTCAATTACAAGGAAATCTCATGTACTACACAAGACACAATTGAAGCAACGATGATTTGATTCACTTGAATCGCTTCATGAACTTTTATAGCCACGGTTTGCAAACTGCATTCCTTAGTCTTTTTAAGTTTAAGTTCAGAAATCATCTTCAGATATATAACCTTCTCAAGTTCGCAGACTAGGTTCGCGGACTTAAGTTACCGGGCAGAGTTTACAAACTCCAACAGAAATTCTCGGGTTTGAGAACTTCGCCGGTTCGCGGACTGAGTTCGCGGACTTAGCTTCACGCAAGTAGTTTGTCAACTCCAGCAGAAATTCTCGGGTTTGAGAACTTCGGCAGTTCGCGGACTTGGCTCACGCCATTCTTCCGGTTCTCTTGATCAACAAATTTGACAAACTTTGGTTCAAGGAATAAGACTTATACATAAATGTGTTTCCACAACAATGCTTATATCCACCATTGGTTATGTAATCTAAACTCTCATTTCAATCATTGAAACATTCTTAGAGGACGTTATATAGTTGTTACACCATTTCTCGTCAAAGCAATTTTCAAGATGATTGAAACATATTATGACTTTCGTCACATGGTAAAGATAAACTTGATCGAAGCGAAAAGATTAGCAACACATATTTCGAGATATAGATAGGCGAGGTATACTCGACTCGAAATACCAAATGTGTATAATCCAAGTCTATATATATAGCATATGACTTCTTGTCTCAAAGAGTAGGAGATAGAGTACATAGAATTTTGAGTGACAGATAAGTTCAAGTCTTCACATACCTTTTTGTCGAGAAGTTCCACCGGTTCCTTGAGTAGTTCTTCTTCTTGTACGATGAATCACCATGAAGTCCTTGAGCTCAACTACACTTTTTATCCTAGTCCGAGACTTAGCTATAATAGACTAGAAATTAAGACTTATAATTTTGATCACTAAAATTGACAAACATGCATGAGATAGCAAGTGCGAGTTCGACCGAGCAATGCTCTAACAATCTCCCCCTTTGTCAATTTTAGTGACAAAACTATCAATACATATAGAATACAAAAAAGATAAAGAAACTTTAGTAGCTCCTATTCCACATGTCTAATCTTCAACATTCCTCGAAATATTCGTCACTTCCAAGTACTCCAATGATCCCAAAGGTTGTAAGTTTAGCATCACCGTTGTTGAAGATCCGTAGCTATAACAATGAGAAAGCATCGGTCTCGATCATTGTTATATAGTGTCATAGTATTATTACACAGTGTCAAAGTCCAATTGTATCACAACTTCAACAATAATACTATGGTGATATGTATCACTCCCCCTTAGTCAATACTCCATCTCACATGGAAACCACTCCCCCTTACACAATGATCCGAAAACCATATGTATTTGTAGTGTGAACTACATATTAATTCTCCCCCTTTTTGTCAATAAAATTGTCAAAGATACAAGAACGAGATCATAATGAAATTTCCGAAAGAGACATTTCATGACTAAAAGAAAAATACATACCAACTAATTTAGATGCAATCATAAAGCCGAAGTTAAATGCATTCATCAAGGAGTTTAAAGATACCATTAAGCACAAGTTCAAAAGAACTCTCCCCCATTTGATGTCATTCCCGAAAGAACAACAACGAGCGACCTTAATTTCAAACGAGAATAAGGATTTTTATTGGACACCAAAAACCATAAGAATGATTTTCTATATCCAAAAACTCAATCAAATTAATCACAAGTAAACCCATGATTAATTTAATCAGAATACGCAATCAAATTAAACACAAAAAGTGATCAATTCAATTTATTGTGCTCAACATAAGATAACTTACGGAGCTACGACTAAGTTAACCATAAGAAAATGATTAGCTTAACCGTTCATATACCCAAAACAAGAAAACCTTATGGAGTCACGAAAATACTCAACTAGATTAATTACAAG
The DNA here is from genome assembly GCF_003573695.1 of Papaver somniferum. Lineage (NCBI taxonomy): Eukaryota > Viridiplantae > Streptophyta > Magnoliopsida > Ranunculales > Papaveraceae > Papaver > Papaver somniferum. Next base: position 46,816,970 of record NC_039368.1, read on the forward strand.
AGAACCTTAATCTAATTGGAATGCACAACCAAACTAATTACAAAAGTAATCAATTTAATTGTCATTTGTTTTGCTCGACATAAGAATACTTACGGAGCAATAAATAAATAACCAAACAAGATAATTAATTTAGTTCAATATGCTCGACATAACATATTTCACGGAACAACAACTAAGCTAAGAAAATCAACTTGGTTGTATAATGCTCAACATAAGATACATTATGGAGCCTCACGGTAACACATAAAAATATGGATCAGGGATGATCAATACTGCGGAATACACAAGGATTCATTCTATCTTCAATCACGATTTGCATAACGACAATAATAGACATAATCCTTGATAACAAAAGATTTTAACCTATCTTCCATCAAATAATTGACAATATAAGCTTAACTTTTATAATTTCCAAAAGTCACGAACGACTTTACTTTTGACAAAGTATGTGACAAACATAGTTCACGGACGTAAACATCAATATCCCATAATAAATTGCAATATATCAAATTATAAAGATTAATACTGCAAAACATCATCCTCCAAATATTTTTAGAATATAAAACCAATAAACCTAAAAAAGAACAAGAAGATGAAAATAATAGCTATGTGTAGCCACAATCATTGCTATTCAAGCACTAGTTATTCTTCCAACTAAACCAAAAAGAAGACATACTAGGCAACAATTGAATCAGATTTCTTTGACCACTTCATACCTTTGAAACGGACCATCAAAGTATGTATTGCTGATATCCTTGATCTTCTTGACAGTCGAAACACCATGTTCAAGAGTTAAAACATTAGTTTTTCGGTCAACAATGCGAGCAAGATGTCTAGCTTTGGTGCAGTCAAGGATAACTTTCTTCTGATTCCTGATTAAGATATTCTGATTACCAAGGATTTTTGCATGTCCATCAATAAGTTGGTTTATCTGCAATTGAAGGTTAGAAAGTTCGTTCTTAACCTCACTTTGAGCGAGAATTAAATCCTTGACAGATTCTCCAATCCAAGAGTTATACTCTTTTCTTTCGAGCATCTTCTTCAGAACAAAGTATTGAGCTGGATCACATCCTTTTAGGTCTTCCTCCATTGTAGGGTTTACTTCTTCTTTAGGAACAGTTTTCATAGACATCCTTTTTGAAGATTAAGAACACATATATGATATATATATATATATATATATATATATATATATATATATATGTTAAGAAGTACACCCTAGACAGAAACCCTAGAGTTCCTTGAGGAGATATGGACGTCCGTGGGATAACCCGAAAGCATGAACAAAAAGGATGTACCAAACATGGAAAATTGCATAGTGTGACATTTTCAATGCTTATGAACAGGTTAGAAGAGTCACAATGAAGAAATACTAAAAACTCACAAAGAAGTTATTAATCAGACAGATGAAAATCAACTAAATACTTGAGCATCTCTCAATCATCATCCTTGTATAAAACAAGTAAGATACAAGAATGAAACTTTCTACTATTAGGTATCAGAGGGAGACATAGTATCACCATAGGTATTGAGAGAATAGTTGTGTTTTTCATCTGGATGTCTGACCTCAATATTTTTTGTCTTCCCTTGGTTGCTTTCAAATTTAGAGAAATTTCTCACAGCCCTTCCTGAAAGCTCAAGAGAAGAAGCTTTCTGATTACTGAGTCTAGGACCTCTAGAGATTGGTTCTAGAGGATTTTCCGAGATGGGTTTCCAAACTCTAGACTTAGTTTCACCAGAGTTGTTCTTATAAGAACAGGTCATGCTTTCATCAACAACATAAGAATTTATACTACTAGAATGTATAGAAGTCCTGTAATGATTCCTAGGAAAGAGATCATTTTTATAAGATGTCTGGTTTCTTGGGAGCATGGGATTCACTGCAGTAGTCGACTGACTATTTACCCCATTGAAAGTGGAATGAAGAAAATTACGAAGCTTAGAAATTTGTTTCTTCCTGGCAAAACAACTGATAGCATAGTGATTCACTTTTCCACAGAAAGTACAGGTTCATGGAGAAAATGCAACAGACGACATCTTTACAGCCCTGTGAGAAGATTGTAAGCTATATAAACTTTTCTCGACACAATCTTCTTTTGGAGGATATTTCTTCATGTACTGTATATCAAGAGAAACAGTTAGAACAGAAGAATTTCTCCTTATGACAGAGTTTTCCTTTTCCAAGGTCATACACTGTTTATGGGCTAGTGAAAGTGTTGCTTCCAGCTTCTCTTTTTCAACACGAAGTCTATCAATATCAGATGAATGCGTCTTGATCAAATGTTTTTCTCTAATTGAGCCTTCTTTGGTAACCTTTTCAAGATCACAAATCTTTTCACGATGTAGATTATTCTCTTGAAGAAGTTTCTCAATATCCTTAGAGAAAGACTCAATAATATTATAGAGTACACGTTCTCGATCAATAAACTTTTCAAATTCATCGATTTGTTGGTCATGATTTTTAAGATCAACAAACACAGTAGAATTTTTTGCGATTAAGGTGAGCTCCTTTTCAGCTTTCGCCATTTTGTCCAATGTCTCATTGGAGGAAGAGTGATCAACACAGGATGAGACAATCTTCCTACCTCGAGATTCGGAAGAATCAACTAAGGAAAAATCCTTTGAGCTATTCACGAGACAACTGACATAGTTGAAAGCTTTAGGAGGCACCTTCGTATGCGTAAGAGATTCTGTCCTCAGACTCAGATTGCTACAAACACAGACTTGTAAGGTCTTGAACGTGTTTGCCTGCTCTGATACCAATTGAAAAAGCGGGGGTCTAACAACACCACCCAATATTTTGCTTAGCAATCTGTATGGACAAACTCGAATATACTTTTAAGAGAATAAACAAGACTCAATCAATTAAAAGTATATCAACGAGTTTATATCTATCTTCTTGATTTGATTTATTCAAGCAAGAACTGCGAGTTCTAATCAAATACAAGGAATAACTTGGATGGTACCAAAGACCAATATCCAATGATCAATCAATGACAATCAACAACCAAAGGTTGGATTACTCTAACTGATGATCTAACGCACAACCTGTATTATTTCCATTATAAAGATAAAACAATATAATGCGGAAATTGAAATAAAATAGACACCAGAAATTTTGTTAACGAGAAAACCGCAAATGCAGAAAACCCCCGGGACCTATTCCAGATTGAACACACACTGTATTAAGCCGCTACAGACACTAGCATACTCCAAGATAACTTCGGACTGGACTGTAGTTGAACCCCAATCAATCTCCCATTGATCCAAGGTACAGTTATGCTCCTACGCCTCTGATCCCAGCAAGATACCGCGCACTTGATTCCCTTAGCTGATCTCACCCACAACTAAGAGTTGCTACGACCCAAAATCGCAGGCTTCGATAATAAACAAATCGGTCTCCCACAGACAAGTATATCAAATGATCAATCTGTCTCACATAGATAAACCCTAAAGGTTTTGTTCCGTCTTTTGATAATAATCAAGGTGAACAGGAACCAATTGATAATCCGGTTTTATATTCCCGAAGAACAGCCTAGAGTTATCAATCACCTCACAACAATCTTAATCGTATGGTAGCGAAACAAGATGTTGTGGAATCACAAACAATGAGACGAAGATGTTTGTGATTACTTTTTATATCTTACCTATCAGAGATATCAATCTCAAGCCAATCAATCTGATTGTACTCGTACGTTAGACGATGCAAGATCAGATCACACAACTACGATAAAAGTAGTATCGTTCTGGCTTCACAATCCCAATGAAGTCTTTAAGTCGTTAACCTGGTTTTAGAAGAAGAAAATCAAAGGTTAAAGGAGAATCGACTCTAGCACGCAAACTAGTATCACACGTAATGTGTGGGGATTAGTTTTGTACAATACCAGATGTCTCCTTTATATAGTCTTTCAAATCAGGGTTTGCAATCAATGTTAGCTTAGTAACAAAGCATTCAATGTTCACCGTTAAATGAAAACCTGATTTAGATTCAAGCTAATATTTCTCAACCGTTAGATCGAAACTTAGCTTGTTATACACACTTGAAAATGCACGCTTCTAGGTTTGTTAACCGTACCCAAATGTATGCACTTGTTGGTTCAACAACAGTTAACCAAATGGTTAGCCATATGAGCATTTCATATCAACCATGTTCTTCTTCACCATAACTAGTTCAAATGACTTCAAATGAACTAGTTAGAGAGTTGTCCAATTGTAAGGAAATCTCATGTACTACACAAGACACAATTGAAGCAAAGATGATTTGATTCACTTGAATCGGTTCATGAACTTTTACATCCACGATTTTCAAACTGCATTCCTTAGTCTTTTTAAGTTTAAGTTCAGAAATCATCTTCAAATATATAACCTTCTCAAGTTCGCAGACTAGGTTCGCGGACTTAAGTTACCGGGCAGAGTTTACAAACTCCAGCAGAAATTCTTGGGTTTGAGAACTTCGCCGGTTCGCGGACTTAGCTTCACGCAAGTAGTTTGTCAACTCCAGCAGAAATTCTCGGGTTTGAGAACTTCGGCAGTTCGCGGACTGAGTTCGCGGACTGAGTGACAGATAAGTTCAAGTATTCACATACCTTTTTGTAGAGAAGTTCCACCGGTTCCTTGAGTAGTCTTCTTCTTGTATGATGAATCGACATGAAGTCGTTGAGCTCAACTACACTTTATATCCTAGTCCGAGACTTAGCTATAATAGACTAGAAATCAAGACTTATAGTTTTGATCACTAACATTGACAAACATGCTTGAGATAGCAACGCATGCGAGTTCGACCGAGCAATGCTCTAACAATCATCATCTTCACCAATCAGTATTTCCATACCAACCTGCTTCTTCATATCCCTTCCCACAATTACTTTGCTTATATTAACCATTGGTAGGTCTGCAATTGAAATTCCCATATTTCTGTTAAATTTTATTTGAGATTGAATTCTCGATTGAGACTCCATCTCCAGGCTTTCATCTTCAGCCGAAAACTTAGTCTTAAACACAGATGAATTTTGTGTTTGAACGACTAACTCTGGACCATTAAGATTAAAAGGCATCACTTTCCAATCAGAATAATCCAGGTCATGGGCTGGAGATCCATCCTTTAATGTAAAGCCAATATCCATAACTAATACCGCGCCTAAGACTGTCACTCCTCTCATCTGGCCCATAAAATTACCCGGATTAATGGTCGGATCATGAACATGAGTTCCACCCTTTACTGGTGTAGAGCCGATCCACATTTCACCCTCGACTTCTCTGTGAACCACTCTCCCCACCTGGTCCATATAACAACCCGACCCATGTTTTTTTTCCTCGCAGTAACCCGAGGAATAGGAATAGCCTTGTCCGGTTCTTGACACACATTTTGGTTATTATGTGTGCCCCTTAGCTGAAGATCAGCTACATTTCTCCAAACTCTGTTTAACCTTTTTACCGCCGTAAATTCCGAAGAATTTGAATTTGAATTAGCATAATTTGAAGAAATTAATAATTTTGAAATAGAATCAAATGTCGGCTGATATCTTGGCGGTATAATTTCCTTTTTGAACATCCAGTTGAATGATCTTGTTTTCGCAGTTTCAAAATTGCAACCTTTGACTGAACTAAATCACCATCATGATTATCTAAAAAAACAATTAGTGTTTAAGATTACGAACATTTAGAGGTTTATGCTCTCCAACATTCTGAATCCACTCGATGGAGAACCATAATCCTTTGAAAAATACAGTCGCTGGCATTTTTGTAACTTAGCCCTATTTCTGATATTGCAACAATTAAGTTTATAAAAATTAGTGGAATCCTCGTGTATCTCTAGCAGCTTAGCCCATGAGTCACAGATTGATATAAATGAATCTGTAGACCTCTAATCCCATTGCTATTGATCCACTGTTTTTGCTTTGTCAATGTGTGAATTTCAGCCTTCCACTTCCTAACAGAAACATGATTTTTACCCAAAGTATAAATATTCTTCTCCTTAAACGAGTTCCAAATTGACACTGATGGGGCATAAAAGAGAGCCAAATTCCCCTTGACACAATGAAGATTCAAATTATCTGAAATCCTAAGTTTTTTCCTTAAACCATATTCAACTTTTTGCCATCCTGAATATGAATTCAAAACTTCCACAGTTACTGCCAAATGATATAAATCTATCATAACTTTAGAATTTGACAGAGGAGGAAAATCTGTCATATCTTTATAATTTGACAGCGGAAGAAAATTAGAGTTATTCCTCGCAATATTCCCATTATCAAATGATACGTCTGGGTTTAGAGAACACCAGAACTTTCTCCTAATAGAACCACCAACACCATTAGGAATATAGATATAATTCCAGAAAGAAGATGAACCAGAAATTTCATACACCCTTAAGTAATCACCTGCCGAGTTTTGTAACCATTGTATCTGAATTACAGTATTATGAAACCTTTTAGACCAAATATTCCCACTCTTTCAATCTCCTTCAAATGTCATTCTTAGAATAGATGAGAACCATGGAAAAGCCAATCTTGGAAAAACTATCTTCGAAAAGTTATTTTTAAACTTTTCAATAACTTTTAATCCAGCAAAATTCCAAACAAATGAAAAGGATTTAGAATGAAGCAATAAAAGAGAAATCTGCACCACCTTCATAATTGAAAAATAAAAAGCAAAGAAAAAAGACGACGAAAAACCCTATTATCCAATAAGTCTCGGCCTCAAAGAGAAAGACCATAGATATGTCCTTGAATAACAAAGAAGTTCAGATAGCATACTTCTACACTGGATCAATCTCAGAGGATTGAAACGAATAGGAGGCTAGGTTTTTGGACAAAATCATCATTGGTTAAACATATTTAGGGCTAAGCTATATCTCAAGAACACTCCTAGCCTTACTTTATACTTGTTTTTCAGTTAAAGAACCTATTCTTATGATAGCTTCGCTCTGAATTTATAAACAAGAGTGTTGATACAACTATACTTATATTGTTGAACATCTGCATCGGCCCGAGCTCACGATGCGTTGTTCCCGAGATAGTCTCCATAGTTCCTCGATGTGTTCCTTGCCTCGACCCTATCTAGAAGTTGTCTCGCTGAGTCTCCACGCTATCGGGACCCACCTTATTCTGGTATTCTTCTCACCTTTGTTGTACTTCGTCATTGGAATTAAATGCATTGTCTCCCTTTTCAAACTTAGTCTTTGATGTTCTCAGCTACTTTCCACGCGTCAAACCCGGTTTGCGAATCCTTTACATCTGACTATGTTTAAAAGATTTTATGAAATTTTGGTAGATCATAGTATTAATCAAGGAGAGGCCCTTGCGCTTTTGATGCTACAAAGAGTTTTGCCGGAGTAAGCTTGCGATAAGATGCTTTAAGGTTATTCCTATGAGAATGACTGAGTGTTAATTCGAATCGATTGACGAGCTTGTTGGTTAATGGAATATGAAACCTCTAACTAGAATTTTTCCCATTGATTATAATATTTTATTTATTTTGTTTTACTTTACCAGTTAGTTTAATTTAGTTTAGTAATTTTACAATCATTTTTAGTTGAAAGAAATTGAAAACAAGTAATAATTACAATTATATTACTTGTTAGTGGAAAATATCTGAATTAATTTTTGCATAAATGACATCCATCACTTAATCGTTACCCCTGCACTTAAGGATATACTTTAGAAGACTAAGTCATCTTCTGAAATAGGAACAACCCGCAGAGCAAATGATGCATATCCCGTTTTCGGCCATTGTCTTCACTAGACAAATGTACCATAGTGATATACTTGCGTCGTAAAGCATATTTAGGTCAATAATGTATCATAATGATTCCTTTGCATCATAATGCATACTCGTTGTAGATGGTGGATTTTCGACAAAGGGTAAAATCGTAAAACCATAAGTATACATGCTCCTGATCCAACAATCAGATGAGTATCGAGGCTCATGTATCCCATTAAAGTGTGAAAGCTCATGCCACACCTCTGATCGAGCGTACTGCCTCTCAGAATATCTTGAAAAGTCTCTGATCGAGTATATTACTTCTCAGAGGATATATATGTAGTCTCTCAGCTGAGACCACAGCATATTCCATTAACTGAGCAATTTCAGTAACCATTTATGTAAAGAATTGAAATGATTGGACGACTCTTAGGTGTATTACTCACTAGTACAAAGCACTAACGTCTTCAGGATGTCGCAATATTCCCTGACTTTATAGAATAAACATTCAAATCGAGCGTTCTGCTTCAGCTAGCTCATACCTCGATTTTCGAATGATTATAATGCTCCTAGACAACATGCCTGTTAGTATAGAGACATCAATTAATTATTTCTAGTCGCAAGATTCATCAATTGAATTCCTAGAAAATATTTTACGTTCTGTACAATATTTCGTTACTTCAATTTATGGTTATTCCCAGCAGAATTCCATGGGTTAATAATAAATGATCGACGTACGGGCATCTGAGCCACCATCGAGTAAGCGCTGAGGGAATGGTGTAAGTGTATTCGGTAATAAATGCACTAACGAGCACCTGAATGCACGAACGAACATTCAATTACACGAAGGAACGATGAAACCATGGAGAAAATAATAATAATAAAGTATTTAAAAGAGGTGTCTAAGGGGACCAAGCCCACCGTCCAGCCGGTAATGCTGCCGTGGCCGGTCCTATTCCCCTTCCTTTATTTTATCATATTTTATTATTTTCCTTGATCCCATGAAAATCCTTTCGTTTGAGCAAATCCCTTCAATTCGTGGTATTTCCTTCACATCAAGGAAATTATACAAAAATTGCATAAGATTAGGAAAAGTGTCGCGTGACCGTGGTCACTAGCCAGCCGACCATGCCCTAGCCATGACCGGTCCCACACCTTGTAATTCCTTATTTTATTAATTATTATTTCCATCGTATCATGAAAATTCCTTAATCTTATGAAACTCCTCAGTTTCATGGTATTTCCTTCACATCAAGGAAATTATACAAAAATTACATAAAATTAGGAAAGGTGTCACGGGACCGTGGTCACTAGCCGGCCGGCCATGCCCTAGACGTGACCGGTCGCACACCTTGTAATTACCTATTTTATTAATTATTTCCATCATCTCATGGAAATCCATTAATTTCATGATATTTCCTTCAAATCATGAAAATACTATAAAATCAGGGGAGACTCACGGGATCGGGCCCTAGCCGGCCGACCATGCCCAAGCCGGTCCCACACGCCCTTATTTTATTATTAAGAATATTATTTGTTTCCCTCATCTCATGGAAACTCCTTCAATTCAAGAAAACTCCTTGATTTCATGATATATCCCTAAAATCATGAAAATAACATAAAATTAGAAAAAGTGACATGGGACCGGGCTCATTGGCCGGCCGGCCATGCCTAGGCCATAGCCGATCCCACACTTCATGATTCCTTCATTTTATATTATTATTTCCTTCATCTTATGAAGTTTCCTCAGTTTCATCAAAATTCTTGATTTCTTCATATTTTCTCAAAATGTTGCTCAAACGCACATCAGAAAATATCAAAATTCCCAGGGCTGAGACATGGACACTTTGGCGACATGAGCATATTATCTTGACCGACCAAGGTTGTCTCTTTGGCTTTCAAGGAGCCGGTCCCTCGCATTTTCACAATTTGACCTAATTTGCACAATTGCACACATTAGGCCCAGAACTCTTACAAACGACTTGGAATTTCATCAAATGATCGCCAGTCGATCCCGTGACCAACCAGGGCAGGTTTCATGACCCCTTGGTCGGTCCTTCATCTCTTCATAATTTATTAGGTTTTATCACCTAAGGTTCAGACGAACATTATTTGAATAAATGATTAAACCAACATTTAATCATCTTTTCACTAACTGGTCTTCAAGAGACTTTGGTATTTTGCTCACTCGAGCATCTGGGTGTTACATGGTCGAATCATCATCCCATGTAGCCGGTCCCTCCTTCACTCTGTGGTTGATTTTCAATGAATCATTAATTGATCAAAATTAGGGTTTTGGATCCAAAGCTCTGCAAAACATAATTCTGAGAAGATTGAAACACTAATAGTTTTACGTTGATCCCATGATAACCATTATAATTAATTATACTCGGTTCAGTTACCCATAATTCATCAAACGAGAAACATTTGCTCAGACTAAGGAATATTGGTTCAACTATCAATATTCAACAATCCATCGAATGAGCAACATTTTCTCCCCTAAATATCAACATTCATTCGACAATTATACCTATGTCTCAACAGACACGTTCAACTCATGAGTCCTAGAACATGCAAATCATGTTCAACTCAGCAATACAAAGACTCATCGTCTCATCAATTCAGCAACTGGCTAACTAAAATCACGAAACATCAATCGTGTCACATGGGGGATATTAACTAGGGTTTTGGTCTGGCGGCCTACGTCACGTGTGTTCATCCACGATGATAATGTGAGCAATTCGTGTAATCAGTTGGAGGAGTTAGCAAAGTAGTGGATGGAAAATTAACCCAAGTCTCCGCACAATGAGCAACTGGTTTTAACACGATTTCCACTTCCCCACTCTTTGACTCCAGCAACTGTCACACTTCATGGAATCATGGTGTCTACTGCTTTTGCAACATAAATAGTTCTCTAAACCCGATAATTGAAGGACAAAACAATTCTTGCCAACAGACAATTTTTGATAGACATTCTTTCGTCTACACGAACTCATCGTCTTAGCAATTACTCTCAACTGAGTAAACTCAATCATTCAGAAACTATTTTCATGCAAAATATACAACACACCAAGAATCCTTGATCACCATTGATCTCACACATTTCTCAGCTTCCCTCCTACAGATCGACCCATCATCTCTTGTGACTGAATTGACTCTGGAACGACCATTGTCTTGGTTTAGGCCGGAGTCCTACAGATTGATTTCTCGAAATTAAAGAACTTCCTTCTTGCAGTGCATCTGTGTGAGGTTAAACATTTCGCTCGGTAGGAGTCTCCTCCGCACGGTCGTCTCCTCAATACCGTAAAAACCAGCAAATCGTTTTTCCCCATCTACACTCGTATAAGAAACATAGGCAGAATGGAGTATTCTTAGCTTAATCCACCTTCATGCAACTCTCCCTATATGTTAGAGCATTCCTCGATTGAACCCACAGAGCGTTGGTATGTCAAGGTTAGTTGTCATATTTTAATATCAAAACTCATAAGTTGCTTGCTTAGATTACTAGATTCAACTTCGTTAGGTTAGACTAGGAAGTCTAGAAATGTTGAGACATACAAGTATTACTCTGAATACCTAAAGATTCCGAAAACGTACCAACATCAACGATGACATCATCCTTCCTTTTGAGGTTAGTAATGCATGACTTGGATTGTTTCCATTTCTATATCGTAAGCTTTCAAGTCGTTTCTGATTGAAAACATAACATGCAAAGTTATATACTTGATTATCATATTGTGATCAAAGTGTCAATAAGCAATATATCAATAATAATAAGTGTTTTATATTGGTATATTGAATTACGAAGTATAATGATTATCTTTTGAACTTCGTAATTGCGATATCAACATAATCTTTGTAACTCGTTATTAGATTGTGTAGCGAACATAGGGTTGATTTCATACCTAGAAAACTATGTTTAATTACATGAGTTTAAAGAAGTAGACATATGAACTTTTTCGTAGTTGAAAGGAATTCAAAAGGATTGATGGTCCGGTTTTCATTGAAGATCTTAAAGTTGGACCGATCCTAACCTATATAAGGAATCAAGGTAGAAACAATCCTAGATTATCTTCTGAGTCAAGGTAGAACGGATCCCTATCTATATTGGGAGTCAAGGTAGAACCAATCCTAACTTGTTTTAGGAGTTATGGTAGAACCGGTCCCAATAGGCAAAACCGATTTCTTCAAGTCACGTACACTTTTAGGTTTGTGTGATTTGGAATTTGTGCTTGCAAAATATGAAAGTTCAAGATGTCGACATTATGAGTAATTTGAACATGTGATGAAATCTTATTTCTTAATTGTTCAAAGATATTCTTTGATACTCAATGTGAGATCCCAAACCGAAATAGTAGAGAATCTTTTTGAGATTTTCGAAATTAATATGTTTTGTTTTACTAGCAATCAAAACATATCCCTGGAAAGATATATTAGTTAAGTGACAACTAATATTGAGTTTTCCATGAACATTTCGGTTATACAGTTGGATATTAGTTGGAATTAGACAAAACCGAATTTAGGTGCTTTATTGCATATCTTAAGAATATTTTCGGTTATGGAAATTCCTTGGTGTCCAAACTACCTTGGTCTATAAATAGTGAAGCTTTTTCTTCTTATAAACTTATCCTGAGCCAGGCAAACTTTATATTTGTTGTTTATGGTATAGCCGACTAATCGTACTGTCGAAATACTATCTTGGAGAGGAGAGTAACCTAATTAGGCGAAATCTCTTACTTCCGCTAGTTTAAATACTTTTTTTTGGATAAAGAAGCGTGTACTAGTACCGTTGGTGGGAAATTAGAATTGCATTGTTATTTTAGTTTTCAATTATTGATTTGATTGACTAACATCGTGTGCTAACTCTTGATTACACCTAGTTTAATTATTCTTAAGATCATTCTCTTCTGGCATAAGGTCACTCAAACTAGATCAAGAGATTAACGTTGACTTGTGATCATCCGTTGTTAAAAAACTTCGTTATGTGTGTGATCGTTCATAAGTTGGAATCATGTTTGTTATTGTGCAGGTACAGAAGACTATTGAAAGTTTGAAGATGAAAATATTTTTTTCTTTATTAGTTTTGTATCTTTTTGAATTGATTCATGCACAAACCCGATCGTCTGGGATCTGAATAGATCTAGTTTATCTTTTGATAGACTTGTTCTTGCTAGTCGTATTTAGATCGACAAGCTATCATTTGGTGGTACTCTTCAGTATCTGAATCTGGTAGTTGACTTGATCTGGTTAAATTGTTTAATCCAGATCTTGGAAGATCTAAACCCGACAAAGCAGTTTAATTGATTTCAACTAGAAAAGTCTTTGTCACACTGAACACAAATATCTCTAATTGATTTCCTGAAATAGGAGAGTGGCTACCAAACAGATTAGTCATTTACTGTTTGGAAGAAGATTCAAACGGTTGAGTGCTTAAAGTCTTTAGAGAGGCTGAAACAACTTAAGATAGTGGGCTCTATCTTAGGATTCACATGTGTTGGCCAGATTGGTTGTAGACGCAGGGATACTGTGGAAACTAGGTAACTAAGGGTGGTTTACTTGATCTCAACTATATGAAGTTGGTAGTGTCTTTATATAGCAGTTTAATTATGAGAGTATTCAAAACTGGACTAGGTCCCTGAGTTTTTCTGCATTTGCGCTTTCCTCATAACAAAATCTTGTTGTGTACTTTTACTTTACTTTCTGCATTATAATTTGTTTAAGTTATAATTGAAGTAATTGCACTTGTACTTTAATCCCAAACACTTGGGTTGATCCCTATAGTTAAGGTTCAATTTCGAACTAGTAACTATATACTAAGTGTATACCTTGTGGTTGGTATCTTCTTGACAGTTTTTGTCTATAATAGATCACGCAAGGTATAGGACTTAAAGGTTAATATCGAAAAAATTGTGGTGTACTTGGTACCCTCGCTATTTTATATCTATATATATCTTATTTGCATTTCTACAAATAAAAATAGTATGACAAAATGACACCCTTGACCACCCAATTCCGTTTAGGGCGCAATACTCAACAGAACCATGCATCATCCAGACCTTGATGCATCTTCGGATAAGGTACAAGCTTAGAATCACAATGCCAAGTTGATGCATCACTTTTGCAAAGTATGCATCACAAGTTCAAGTTGATGAATATTTTCTCATTGACGCATCGTCATAAGCACATCAATTCCTATTAAGAAAGTTCAAGACAGGATGAATCCTTGAACACATTTCAAAATGTTATACAAATACATCCATTAGGAATTGGACCATCATCAGATGTGCATAGTTGATAACCAAGGAGGGGCTGGAATTTTGGTCTGAATATGTGCCTTTCTCAACATCAAATTAATGAGATTTGCTCTGTAACCAATTAATATTTTGAGGGTGTTAATCTAGGCAAGAGTCCTGATGTTATCAGTTTTGGCATTGATAACTCGGTCATTTTTTAGTTCGTGTTATAATTTAAATAATGAACATATGAGACCCAGTTTTAACCTTAATTAGTATCTAATCAAGATTTTGGACTCATAAAATTGATTCATTTTTTTGTTTAATCTTTCGCAAGAGACTATCTTTTATTCATTCCTTGTATATGAAACGGCAGTTAATTGTGAGTGGTAATTTATTCTGCTGTAAAGTTATCCAAGCATCTCATCTTTCATTCTCTTTCTCTACTAAGATATGGAAAAACTTCAAAAATGCAGTTTTTTTTTTTTTTTTTTGGGTGTAATGCCTAATTGTATTGATATCATTTAAGGGTTAGAGCACTCGTATTTTACCCAGTGTCGAAAGTCCTTTGGCTTATTATTCCTGGTTCAACCCGCTGGTCCTAGTGAAAAATGAGAAACAATATCATTTTTTTAGGCTGGTACTGCTGAGACTTGTGCAGTCATTCAACAAGATTAAATTCGTACTTCAAAGATGTATACACATAATTCATCACTCGCCACGTGTCTAAGGATTTACACGTGGAGGACGCACAGCTGGAAACATCAAGGCACGATGCCACGTATTAACATCCAAGGGGCATCTGTCATCTATTTTAGTCATCATCGAACTGATCTGATGTCTAAGAATCATGGAGCATCGTAATTACGAGCCACCGTGAAGTACTGAAAAGCATCCGAAGATCTGCTTTATCCCATCTCGAGGAAGATCCAAGATCAATGGTGAGGATTGGTCTCACTGTCGAGGATGGGACAAGGGCATCTGACACCTGTCTGACGCGTGCGGACCATCCCAACCACCAACATTAAACACCCTAAGCATAGGGTATGTGTCAATCATCCTGTGGAAGAGGAAGAGGCAACCCATCGCTACTACACATGACCGTTGAAGTCTTCGGTCAAGAACGAAGATACCAACGGGATTAGCATAGAGATCGAGGAGATAAGGTTGCAACTACCTCTAACCGTGGACGCCATGTATCATCCCTATAAATACCCCTCTCCACTAAGAGAAAATGGGTCGACCAGTTATAAGTGAGTAAAAGAGATCTTAGGAGAGAGAAATAGGAAGAGTAAGTATGAATTCCATTTCCCCCTTTAGCTTCGTAGTTTACACAGAATCATTTGACTATCATTGTAGCTTTTCAATATACAGTGAAACTCCAACCCCGTGGATGTAGGCCTTAGCGCTGAACCACGTAAATCATTGTACTCATTTACATTCAGTACTTTACTTTCTGTTTATTATTATGCCTTAATCTTATGCATGGTTAAATTTACTTCTCCGTGACTAGACAATGACGAGCCCGAAGGCTGAGAGTCTTACAAGCTTCAATCGTATATTGTCTTGCATGTATTTCACATCTCTCAATGATTTTGTATGAAATGCGAACATTGTTTGTGAACACGTGGATATCATCGTTATTTTCGTGTTCACAAAAGATATGGCAACACTTCAACGATGTAGTGAGTTTTTTTGTTTGGTGCAATGCCTAAATGTATTGATACCATTAGTAAATGTCGGAGAACTCATATTTCACCCAGTAGCGAATGTGCTTTGGCTGAAATTTGCGCACTCATTCAACAGGTTAAAATGCATACTTCAAAGACATGACAACAGTTCAAAGAGTGTTTCTTTTTCTTTTTTGGGTGCAATTCTTAATTGTGTTTGATACGACGCCGGAGAACTCGTATTTCACCCAGTGGATAAGGTTCTTTGGCATATTATTCTTGCTTTAATTTGATGGTCCCAGTGGAATTAGAGGAACAACATCATTTTTGAGTTTTGAGGCTGGTACAACTGAAATTTGCGCAGTCCTTCAACAGGTTAAAATGCAAACAAGTTGCAACTTTAAAAAATGTCACACATACCCTTAATTCAAGTTGTGGTTTGTGGAGATGGTTGAACGCAAAGTTAAAGCAAGTTCCCTGCGCCAGCCATTTGGCGAGTAAACATTATGCTACCTCCGTTTTTTAAGCCTAGCATTTTTAGGTCCACTCAAAAGAAATTAGGGGCCATCTTTTTATTCTAATCCATTGAAGAGGATTAAGGGGTGTCTTAAAAATAGGAAATTGTCTATATTCGGAGGTTAAAGGAATTATGGTAGTACCAAAACTCGAAAATTGAGTATATTCGGAGGTTAAAGTTAAAACACTTTATTTTCGATTATAGGTAAACTACCGATTATGGAAGGGCAAAATTGCCATTAAGAAATACGCGAGATAAGGGCTAACTTCAATTTAGGTTTGGGTGATCCTATTTTGTCTTATTGTTGGCTCCTAATTCCTTTTGGGTGGCCTCTAAGTTTTTAGGGTGAGGTGGGGAATTATCACTTTTTCATTTTAGCGTAAAAATAGGCCAAATCAAAAAAACGCTAATATCTATTTATTTTTTTCTACGGAAAGAGTACTATATTAGCTGGTTAGTAATTATTTTTACCATGGATAATTTAATTGGGGTGTTTGAGGTTTGTAACGGACTTATAGACTTCCCTTTGTTGGGTTGTAAGCTCTCCGAGCTCTTATTATTTACCTCTGGTAAGCCTCTGTATATACTACTTGTGTTTCTGCAAAAAGGTGATAGTGGCACACTACAGGGAGTATTTTTTACTGATAAAAAAGATGAATCCTATTATTGGGGTTGTAAGGGGCTGGGTCATTGGGATTAAAATACTAATTGCAACCAAAATGTGATAGGGGAGATCTAATCTATGTAAAATTTCTAAAACACCCTTATCCTTAAATAAATCAAAATCTAACCTTTTTAACCAATCATTTTCTCCTTCTTCTCCTCTTCTTAATCATATATCATGATTATCATAATGATCATCGTGATGAAGATGACAATCATAAGAAAACTTAAATTTATTATTTTTCTTCCTCTTTTTTTCATCTCCATTGCATCACGATGTCATAAAAAGAAAAAAACTAAGAATTTGATTGCCAAAAGATTCAATTCGATTAAATTATTTAAAATAAATAAATTTATGAAACCGTTTACAGTTGGGCGTTCCTAATTTCCCAACCGTAAATCATACTTTACATCTTAGAAAATAGTATTTACTAGCCGTAATTTGGTTTACGGTTTGGACAATTAAAACTCACTGCCGTAAAATGTTGTTTAATTCCTAACCGTAAGCGATTCTGATTTTCACAAAAAAGACAAAAAAACAGAGGTTGGGTTTCGGTTAGGATTTCTTAACCGTAAATCAGAAACACGGTTGGAAAAATTAAAATTCCCAGTCGTAGATGTCGTTTACGGTTAGAATTTCCTAACCGTAAGTTGACAAAAAATTCCAGAATGAAAATATTTGCATTTTAGTTTTATACTCGATCGTGGAATGAGCAATAATTTGTTTATACTCGGTTTTAGAATGAGTATTACTTTATACTCGATTTCTAAAAAAATATCAGGTCATACTCGATTTTAGAATTTAATTCCCAATCTCAAAATGAGTATAACATTTATACGCGATTTCCAAACAAGTATAACTTTATACTCGATTTAGTATGACTTTATACTCGATTCCGAAAAGAGTATAAGTTCATACTCAGTATAAAGTAATTCTCTAGTCATAAAATGAGTAGAGTACAAGTATATATTCAATCTAAAAAGAGTTCAACTATATATTCATTTTCATGTAGAGTAGAGACCATTACGGCTGAGAAATGTTAAATGCTTAGCCGTAAATCAGGTATACGGTAGGGAAACTAGGAAATCCTAGCCGTCAATGTATGTTTACAGTTAGGGTATTCTAGCCGTATGTACCGCACCACCTGTAGGTTTTTCGTGTTACGAATTGGTTGACCTATCAAGTCGATAGGTCAACCAGCTACTCAACCTTTGGTGATAGTAAACCAGCCAGTGCCCCCGCGCGTGGATCTGCCGATAATCACAACCTATCCGCCTCCCCATCTAATCCACACAGTGGACGAAGGTCACACGATGGCCATTGGAGGACAGGCGCGAACCGGAACTCCAAATCAAGGATCGAACCATACCCCCCAACTAATGGCAGAGCTCGAAGAGTTAAAAAAGAACCAGAAGGTGTACGTAGATGCAGTGGCACTACTAGATCGAGAGAATCATAAGCTCAAGGATAGGATCGTCCAAAGCATATGAGCGACGCGCCAGCATGACGAAGCAAATTCAAAGGCACCGGAGCCCAATCGTGAACGGAGAAGCATCCTGACAAACGCCAACAATCTGGAACCACTAGACCGAAGACCTTCCAGAGAAGGTAGATCATCAGACCCAGACTACGTCCCAGAAGATTCAGATTATTTCGACAGCGAGAACCTAAGATCAGAACGATCCACGACAAAAGACAATCATCAGCGGGCTATGGAGGACCTTCGTGCAGAGATGATGGCTGGAATCAAGCAGCTAAAAGCTAGACAAGGGTGGGGGGAAGACTGGAGGAAGTGATGAGATAAGCCAATACCATGCCGCTGGCTCACCACTTGGCCAGAACACTTGTCCCTCAAAAGTGTCCCGTTCCAGCGTTCGAATGTTATAATCGCATTTTAGCTTGATGGGATCAAAATGATGCTGGCCTCTGCAGATATTTTCCTTCAAGCCTAAAGGCATCAGCATTATCTTGGTCCGACAACCTACCGCCCAACTCCATCGATTCCTACAACCAGCAAACCAAGAAATTCTTAAGGACATACATGTATAACAAGGTTGTCAACGCTGGAATGAACAAGATCTTCTAATTAGCTATAGCTTACAAGGAAATGATCAGGGAATATACCCACAGATGGCATAAAATTTGTCAAGCTATAGGGAATGTATACCCAGTGGTCAGCATCAACTGCTACAAATGGGGATTAGATAGAATGAGCCCCCTATTTGTGGAGATCCACAGAAGTGTACATACGATCGATGGCGACCTTCGAGTAATCATCGAAAAGCACGCCCAGTTAGAAGAAATCCAGCGGGAGAATCCCAGAGCCCAGACCCAAAGGTCTCACCGAACGAACTCAGCAGAGCAAGCTAGCGGATCAAAGAGGGACGGTTCAACTTAACGACCTAACGAAAACAAGAGATGACGAAGGGACGATCGTCGGCGCGATGACCGAAAATTAGAAGACCAAGTCTTTACGAAGCTCAACACCAACTACACTCACATCCTCATGGAGATTAAAGATCGAGAAAAATTAGAGTGTCCTTGGTCCAAAGGGAAGCATCCACCACGATCCGAGAAATCCAGAGACTACTGTGAGTACCACTGCTTCAACGGCCATCAGAATGAACCATGCAAGAACCTCAAGATAATGATTCAAAAGCTGATTGACTCTGGTGACCTCAAGCAATACTTACAGAAGACCGACACCGAAGAGAGGGCTAAGCGAAGCAAGCAAGTCCATCTACCCGAGGGTAACCGAACGCTCAACACTATCTCATGCTCTGAAGCCACTGGATCATCACTGACTGCCCAAATAGGCAAAAGGTTAAGGAAGTAATTTGAATATTACTGTGAGTTGTACAAAATTGACGGAGTAGAAGTGGAGGAACACGAACAGTGGATGGACGCCCCATTAACTTTCGATGATGAGGGTGTAGAGGATGACATGGATGATCACAACGACCCCTTGGTTCTCACATTACCCATCTCAGGGTGAAACACCAGGAAGGTCCTCATCGATGGAGGGAGCTCGGTCAATGTACTATTCCATGACACGTTCAAACGTATGGAGTTGAATGACGAGCAGTTTATGTACTCGTACTACACCATATACGGGTTCAATGGGGCCCCGACGAAGCCTTTGGGAGACATTGTGTTACAAGAAAACGCAGGACCCATGAAGGTCGATACGCGATTCAGCGTAGTGGACGCCCCTTATCCTTACAATGTCATCATCGGCCGAAGATGGGTACACAAGCTCAAAGGAGTAGCAGCAACCTATCATCAGTATGTTAGGTTTCCGACACCCGAAGGGGTAATGGAAATAAAGGGAGATCAGGTAACCTCTCGAGAGTGTCAGGCTATACAGAATCAGCTCAATAACAAGTAAGATGAGCAACGTAAATCCCGAAAAAACCGAAACAAAGAAGCTGCCAAGGAGAAAGCAATTGACCTTTATCTCGAAGAGATCTCCGGAGGAAGTTTTAAGAAGGAAAGCATCGTTCTAAATACCGAAGCAGGTACCTCAACAACTAAGGGGGATGAAAAGCCTACCAGATAGTAATTAAAGAACGTCCCTCTCCTAGGTGAACCAAAGCCTATATTCACATCTGTGGAACCCGTGAAGGAGATCAATATAGGGACCAAAGAGAACCCGAAGATGATCAATATAGGGACCTTAATGGATAAATAAAGACAGATGGCTCTAATCAAGATATTCATGGAGTATGCGTACATCTTTGCATGGAAATTAGGAGACATGCCAGGAATCCATCCGAAGATAATTCAGCACGAACTCCACATAAATCCTGGCACGGCTCACTTCAGGCAGAAAGTACGAAAGGTAGCGCCGGAGTATCACCATGCAATTGAGAAATAGATCCACAAACTGTTAGAAGCAGGTTTCATCAAGGAAGTGAAGTATCCAACATGGATCTCGAACATGGTCATCGTGCCGAAGAAGAACGGAGGAGTAAGAATATGCATCGACTTTACCAACCTCAACAAGGCATGTTCGAAGGATAGTTACCCACTCCCAAGCATCGATCATTTGGTAGACGTTGTTGAGGGATACGAAGAACTGTAATTCATGGATGGATATTCTGGTTACAACCAAGTAGCTTTGGCAGAAGAAGATCAACAACGCACAACATTCTACACCCCGCAAGGCCTCTATTGTTACACAAGGATGCCCTTTGGACTTAGAAATGCAGGGGCAACATACCATAGGATGGTTGATGCTATCTTCAAAACATGGATCGGGAACACTCTAGAAGTCTACGTCGATGATATGCTCGTCAAAAGCAAGCTGCGCAAAGACCACCATCAATACTTGAGGGATATCTTCGAAGCGATGAGGAAACACAACATAAAAGTGAACCCAGAAAAATGCACATTCGGCGTCACCTCAGGGAAATTTCTCGGATAGTGGATCCCGCTAAGATCCAGGCCATCGTAGAAATGCCATCCCCTAAGAACCTGAAAAAAGTCCAAAAGCTCAATGGATCCCTAGTGGCTCTGGAAAGATTCATCGCCAGGTCATCGGAAAAATGCAAACATTTCTTCAACATTCTCAAAAAGGGAAGCAAATTCGAATGGACCACCGAATGCGAGGAAGCCTTCTAAAAGATAAAAGAATAATTGGCCACGATCCCGATCCTTCAAAAGTCCGATCCCGATGAGGTGTTGGCCCTGCACATAGCAACAACCGATGATGCAGTCATCGCGGTCCTTGTCAAAACCAAAACGAAGGTCGAGCAACCAATCTACTACGTCAGCAAGACTCCCAACCCGGCGGAAAGAAACTACATGAAGATTGAGCAACTCATACTAGCATTAGTATGGGAAACCCAAAAGCTGAGAACCTATTTCTTGACTCATCATTTTCGGGTCCCATGTAAAGCACCGTTGGAAGCTGTCCTCAAGAGCGCAGGGAAAGTAGGAAGGATAGACAAATGGAACACTCATCTGGATCAATTTAACATTATCCACGAGATCCAAACTGCCCAAAAGTCACAAGTCTTGGCGGATTTTTTGGCGGACTTACCTCTAGGCAACGACGAAGAAGTAAGGGACATACCAGAAGCAGAAGAATACGGGAAAGATCCAGTCGATATACTCGAACCCTCAAACCAAAGAAGATGGGAAGTCTTCGTCGATGCATCAAGGAATATAGAAGGGGCAGGCATAGGCATCGTAATTACCAGCCCAATCGGAGATAGGATCGTACATGCTCTAAGGCTGGAATTCAAGGGGCACACCAACAACATCGTAGAATACGAAGCTGTAGTGCACGCCCTCCGATTAATAATATAAATGGGGATAACTGATGTACGCCTAACAAGTGATTCTCAGTTGGTCATTCGAAAAATAAATCTAGAATACAATGTCTACGATGACACCCTCTCCGCATACATGGCCCTGGTATAGACCTTAGCCTCCCAGATACCAAGCATCAAATTCCGACACCTATGCAGAAAAGATCTCAGGCATGCCGACTCCCTGGCGTACATATCATCGATGCTGATGGATGAAAGCGTCAAGGACATCAAGATAACAAGAATACACAAGCCTTCGATTACTCCCCAACAATCCTTTGCCACCAATCGTGAAGACGACGTAGGGGAGGATATTGCTGGCGACGACGTTGGAGAAGATATCAACAACGATTTCGATGAAGAAGATATCTTATCAAGAGAAAATTAAGACAAAGATTTCACCAACGAAGAAGACTGGAGATCCGAAATCCACCTGTTCCTCGAAGAAGGAATGCTACCTGCAGGCTGCAGATCTGAAGCAAGCTCGAAAGATACAGTCAAAGGCAGGAAGATACGATCTTAGGGACGCAGTCCTTTACAAGAAGTCTTTCCTCTGACCATTATTACGATGCTTATCTATGAAAGAGGGTCATCGCATCCTGAACGACATCCATTACGGTGACGCGGGTAACCACAACGGAATGAGGTCGCTAGCCAACAAAGCTAAGATGCAAGGATATTACTGGCCAACGATGATACGAGACGCAGCCAGGATGTCTAGAAGATGTGAAGAATTTCAGCATTTCGCTAAAAGAATCCACGCCCCTGCAACGAAGCTAAATTTCGTAGATATCCCCTGGTCATTTTCAAAATGGGGGTAGATATTGTTGGACCCCTGATCGAAGGATTAGGAAAAAGACGATTCCTGATTGTAGCCACGGATTAATTTAGCAAATGGGTAGAGGCCAAAGCTCTATCCAGGATCAGAGATGTAGACGTATTCACATTCATCTTTCAAAACATCATTTGCAGGTTCGGCATTCCCGCAGAAATTGTCTCACACAATGGTAAGCGGCTACAAGGAAAAAATATAGATATGCTCTTCGATACTTTCGAGATCAGGAAGAAAAAGTCAACACCCATCCACCCCCAAAGTAACGGACAGGCTGAAGCCACGAACAAGACTCTAGCTCTTATCCTCAATAAATCGTTAGACGAACACAAGGGTCGATGGTGTAAACATCTGCATAATGCGCTATGGGCATACCGAACCACACGCAGATCTGCCATCGGTGAATCCCCGTTCCTCCTTACTTATGGAGCCAAAGCTGTCATTCCAACAGAGATCATCATGCCAACCACGAAGACCGAATCTTGGGAAAAGAATCTCACAGCGGATATGATGTTAGAAAGGCTTGACGACCTGGAAGAACAAAGGGAGACGGCGTTGCAACGAATGGAGAATTACCAACAAAGATTGGCTAGAGAGTACAACAAGAAAGTTAAGCTTAGGAATTTTATAGAAGGGCAGTATGTGCTTAGAACTATACCGCAATATCAACGAGAGAAAAAGTGGGGAAAATTAGCACCAACATGGGGTGGGCCATTTATCATACATGACATTGCAGGGAACGGATCCTACTATCTGCATAATATGAAAGTAGAAGTCCTCAGGCACCCTTGAAATGCAAAATACCTCACGCCATACTACCCATGAAGTAATGCAGTTCTGCGCCTGCATGAAGAGTACCAGAAGAAGAAGAAGTTGGCGTACCCGCTTGACATGTTTCTATCTCTGGTCGAGGAGTAGCAGACCTCAACGTATCAATCAAATGAATCTTTTGCAAAAAAAATTATTGGGGAAAGTAGTCATACACAATCTCTCGGGACTCCTCTATCATTGTCTATAAGTGTAGGACCATGGGGAAGGCTTCCAGCAGAAAGAGATACCCAAACAATCAATAAGGCAGTAGTTCAGCGGAATGGATGCATGTAAATATTTTTAATAAACGCATCACATATCCGGGAACGCTGTATAAACCCCCACCGTTTGGTGATCCTCTGGCCAAGGATTAGCCAGCGGGGTGATAGGTCCAAAGTCAATAACGAAGGTTCATACCATCGTTACTGCTATCAAACACTTTTTATTATTTACTTAATTTTCAACATCTACTTACTTGCTGCCTAAAAATCAAATAAACTAATGATGCAGGTAAAGCATATTTATACACATTCCAAATAAACGATGATCTATTCCATAAAAGATGATTACAAGTTCGGATAAATAAGCAAGAAAAGTAAGATACAACAAAAAATGGTCCGGAGCCAAGTAATCAACAAAAATCAACTTTCTATAGCGTACGCATAAATCTACTTCTCCCTGGACTCCATGTGATCAGCAGGATTCTTCGGTTGATACGAAGCAACACTTCCCCTCGAAGAAGGATCATAGGTATAAGTCATAGGTTCGGGTACGGGGTGACGAGGATACTTCTTGGTAATACCATGGTCCTTCAGAAGGCTTTCTCAATCTTTGTCAACGTCTTGTTGATCTCCTCGGCAAGCTGACTACGAGCCTTGTGCGTGATAATAGCGGCCTTGAGCTCAGACTTTGACAATGAAGACTTCAGTTGAGATACCTCCTTAGCTGCCTCCTTTGCGGCTTCGTCCAGAGATCCAGCCAGCCCTTCATAATACTTAGCCTGACTTTGCTGGTGTACTAGGCCAGATTGAGCCTTTTCAAGCCTTTCATTTGCAAGGCTAAGCTGTCCCTCGAGATCTGAAAAAGAAAATACAAATAAGTGAGAAGATCATAGTAAAGAAAGTGCTCACGACCATACAATATATACCTTCGACATTAGTCGAAGCTATTTCATATTCATTTACTACGACATCCCGGGAATCGTCGAGGAAATCATACTCGTCGGAAATTTTCTTATAATCCAATTGAAGGTTTGTGAGAGCAAACTGACACTCATCCAACTCTACCTGCTTCATGAAATCTAAATGTCGAAGGTGGTTGACTTCATTATTCATCTCTTCTATCCCTTTATTAAGCATGTACATGTAAATTTCAAGATATTTTTCGGAGTCCACTAAACGAGCAACATCGGCCCGAGAAGCAGCTAAAGCATTGCTGAGTGCATGTCAGCTCTGGCTTCGACCCTCTCCTGAAAGAACCGCTATATATAATCCTTAACCTCGGGGTCAAGAGATGAACGAGCTTGACGCAGATCCTCTTCTAAGTTTTCTACTTTGGTTTCTAGACGATAAATACTCTCACGAGCTTCGTCTAGAAATTTTTGAGTCCTCTCTAGGGTCTCATTGAACTGTTGGCGATCGGCATTATAACGATTTTGCATGTCAACCGCCAGCTGCCATTGCTGTCGATAATGAGACATAAATTTGTTATGCTCATCTGCCCGAGCGTTCCACTTGTCAGCCTATTTTTTGATTTTCTCCACTAACTCCTTAATCCGAGAAGCTTGGCGATTCCTCTCATTCCGAAGCATGCCAACTCTCGGAATCAACCACTGAAGATAGGGCTGGAGACTCAGACAGTACACTAAGAATACAAAAGAGGGATGCGAAGAGAAGAAAAGAAACGAAGACGAACCTTTAGAAGACGAAGCATCTTTACGGGATTTCTCCAACTCGCTACGAATAAGAGCTAGTTCCGTACGAAGATTCTCTTCATTAGCACCAAGCTGCTCCTTCCCCTTCAAGCGATTCTTCAGCTCTAAAATCTCTTGGTCCTTGGCAGCAATAAGTGCCTCAGCAGCGGTCAACTCACCTTCTCTGTGAAGAAGCTTTGCCTCCAACTTAAGGGCCTTCGCCTTGAAGAATTGATACAAGGTATGATTACAGTATTCACTTCTCATCAGCTACATCAACGACATGCAAGCAATAACTGTGAGAAAATGATCGGATCATTCGGCTCAAAGGGAATTTTCAATAACTTACCTCAAGAATCCGTTGTTGAGGGAAACCGTAGTGGTACCCATAAGCAATTTCCATCATATCTGCCACAGAAGAGGGGGGGTCAACCAAAAGACTAGTGGAAGTAGCTCCAAATCCTTCTCCCAGATCTCTGCAACCTCATCGTGGGACGTTAATTTCATCTTCTGACGAGTAAAAGCATCAGAACTCTTTTCACCAGGGATCACTAGAGCAGGATGGGACATGAACATAAAATTTTTCTTCATCATCCAGTCAAGTACAGCATCGTCACCATCCAACATCATGGCTCTCTCAAAACCCTCTGAAGATGCCTCAGCAGAAGCATCACGAACAACAACGCTCTTTATAACATCAGAACTAGTCTTAACTTGGGCCTCCTTGTTAGCAAGAGAATCAGCATCTTCATCATCAGAACTCTCCTCCATCTCAGTTGCCTTTTCCACACCTGTCCCACCGAGAATATCCCAATCATCGTTGGGCGAGAGTATGGAGAAATCCGAAGTTATCCCTATAGCAGCGGCCATATCGATAGGATCTCCAGCGGAACAAACCTTTCCAAAAGAAAACTCCTGAGTCGATCTAGCAGGAACGGTTGATTGGAGATCATCGGAGGGAACATCCTTTTCACCACCAGGGGCAACCTCATCTTCAGCGGCTCCACCACCCACATTCTCACTGTCCTCGTGATTTTGCGAAGAAGTACCCGTACGTTCCTCATCATCGGTAACTTCTTCCTCTTCCTCGACGCACTCGTCATTCACAGGGCTGGTAACCTCATCAAGAATCTCAGTCTCCTCAACAACAGCGGTGTAAGATTGAACCGGACCTATCTTTTTATTCTTTGTTATCTAAGGACATAGTACAACGTTATCAAGAAAGAAACTTTCTCCATACTACGACCAAATCAAATTAAGAAGAAAAAGGGCAGGTATATACATTATAAACTCACAAAGAAACATACCTTGACATTAGAAACATCCTTCGGAGGAAGAGTGGCATCGAAGCTTTCCTCCTCGTCTACATCATCAGCATCGAGGGCATACTCAAAGTCCATACCAACAAAATTCAACTGCCAAGGGCAGAAGTTACCATAACGAGTTGGGGCACTAGCAAGAGGCTGAATACCAGCGACAGGGCGTCATCCGTGCTGACCAGGTACCCAACCATAAGCACAAGGACCGACAACCTCAATAACAGTGGCGTGCCACTCATAATCATGATCACGCTTGAGTCACTCACGAGCAGGGAAAAATTTTCGCTGAGAAGTTCCT
Organism: Papaver somniferum; assembly: GCF_003573695.1. NCBI lineage: Eukaryota > Viridiplantae > Streptophyta > Magnoliopsida > Ranunculales > Papaveraceae > Papaver > Papaver somniferum. Next base: position 46,844,241 of record NC_039368.1, read on the forward strand.
TCAGTACCAGGGACGTAACGAAGCTTCGATCCACTCACTTCACTCAGGAGACGAACCTCACCCTGGGAAGCAGGAATAGTACGAAGACCGACGCTCCATGGATTACGATTCCTACTATTAACATAGTCACCAAAGGAAGCATTTAAGTTTTCAGGAGTATAAAACAGTTTCTCTCAGCCGGGTTAGGATCGTAGAACGTCATCATCGTCTCCCCTTTACTCCGAAGGTAGCACTCCTTAAGCAACCGAAGGTAATTCGCAGTCAACTGTACCACCGAGCGACAATGAGTATGTGGAGTAGAGTCCTCACGATGATCTAAGACATCGTAATAAAAAGAGTCACCCGACTTATACAGTGGTAACATAAGGCCAGCCTCGAAGACCCCCACGGCGGTCAGCAGATGAAATTCATCGTACTTATAATTCTTGATCAAATCATAAGTGAGATCATCATCGGGGGCGTAAAACTTAACATCGAAAGCTTCGAGCTCGTGCTTTACCTTGAACGCCTCGAGGTTTATGTGTTTGAAAGTAACTTTCTTCTTGCCAACCGAGACGCTTCGTATAACTAGGGAAGCATCAGAATCATCAACTTTATCCAACGATGGCCTCTTCGGGGGACTCATATCTGAAGTTTTCCTCTTGGTTGGCGGATTTCTTGACGGGTCAGCCTTCGGCAATACCTTTGACAAATTTCCCCTTCACAGGAGCAGTAGATAGTGGGACTGAAGATTTCTGAGAAGGCTTCGTAGCCAGAGCAACTGAACGAAGAGGCTATATGTCTAGCGGTTCAGCACGATGAGGAGTAGAATATGGTGCGCTCGCCGTCTCACCATGATGATAAGCAGAAGGACGATTAAAAACATACCGAGAACCCCTCAGCGGATCCCCTCTTTTAGTAGATGTAACTCGGGGATCAGACGCAGATGAAGTTTTCTGAACTTGAGGATCTGGTTGGGAAAACCTAGGTGGACCACCTTTCGGTGGAGATATGTCAGGACTCATGGATGGAGGATATCTATAAGGGCTCGATGGAGCAGTCTGGTATGGAATTTGATGACGATCACCCATATCTGCAAGGGGCAACGGAAATAACGAAGGTCAGAAAACAGATTCTGCAAATATCACAGCTCATCAGAAACATCATCAAACCACAGAAAAAAGATCTAGGATAAGATTCGTGAAATTCCAAAACCCTAATTTAGTCGTAACCATTAAAAAGAGATCCTAACGATCAACAGAGAAGAAATAGGTTTTGTGATCAAGAACATGGGCAAGTATATATGCTGTCGTGTTCTGTGCTCTTCATCACCAAACCTAGAAGCAGTAACAGAAAAAGAAGATCAAACAAAAACGGATGAAAGCCAGAAGAGTACCATACCAGAATCAAAAGCGTTATGATGGAAGTAAAGAAGATCCGCGAACACCTGATAAACAACAACCACTGAAGGCTTCAGATGTTTATGACTCTGAACAACACCAGCAGGAGTTAATGGCTAAAGAACAAAAGAGAATAGAAGAAAGAAGAAAAGGTTCAGAGAATGAACTGACAAGAGAATGAAGAGGGAATAAAATTTATTTCAATAGTATCCTCTCCCCTATTTATAGCATGCAAGAAACTGAAACCGTCTCATGATTAAAGAAGGAGTTATTGCTAGTAGTGGGAAACGTGCCCTAAAATCTAGGAGAAGTTATTGAGGAGAATTTATTGAAGAGAGATGAAGAATATGAGAAGATAGTTTTCTTCTAACTTTGACTGAAACCCAAATTAGAAGAAAAGGGGAAAATTGTATACACATAATTCATCACTCGCCACGTGTCTAAGGAGTTACACGTTGAGGACGCACAGCTGGAGACATCAAGGTACGATGCCACGTATTAACACCCAAGGGGCATCCTTCATCTATGTATAGTCATCATCGAACTGATCTGATGGCTAAGAATCGTGGAGCATCGAAAGAACGAGCCACCGCGAAGTACTGAAAAGCACCCGAAGATCTGCTTTATCCCATCTCGAGGAAGATCCAAGATCAATGGTGAGGATTGGTCCCACTGACGAGGATGGGACAAGGGCATCTGACACCTGTCTGACGCGTGCGGACCATCCCAACCACCGGCATTAAACACCCTAAGCATAGGGTACGTGTCAATCAGCCCGTGGAAGCGGAAGAGGCAACCCATCGCTACTGCACATGACCGTTGAAGCCTTCGGTCAAGAACGAAGATACCAGCGGGATTAGCACAGAGATCGAGGAGATAAGTTTGCAACTACCTCTAACCGTGGACCCCATGTATCATCCCTATAAATACCCCTCTCCACTAAGATAAAAGGGGTCGACCAGTTCTAAGTGAGTAAAAGAGATCTTAGGAGAGGGAAATAGGAAGAGTAAGTATGAATTCCATTTCCCTCTTTAGCTTCGTATTTTACACAGAGTCATTTGACTATCATTGTAGCTCTTCAATATATAGTGAAACTCCAACCTCCGTGGACGTAGGCCTTAGCGCTGAACCATGTAAATCATTGTCTCATTTACATTCAGTACTTTACTTTTTGTTTATTATTATGCCTTAATCTTATGCATGGTTAAATTTACTTCCCCGTGACTAGACAATGACGAGCCCGAAGGCTCAGAGTCTAACAAGCTTCGATCGTATACTGTCTTGCATGTATTTCACGTCTCTCAATGATTTTGTATGAAATGCGAACATTGTTTGTGAACACGTGGATACCATCGTTATTTTCGTGTTCACAAAAGATATGGCAACACTTCAACGATGTAGTGAGTTTTTTTGTTTGGTGCAATGCCTAAATGTATTGATACCATTAGTAAATGTCGGAGAACTCATATTTTACCCAGTAGCGAATGTGCTTTGGCTGAAATTTGCGCACTCATTCAACAGGTTAAAATGCATACTTCAAAGACATGACAACACTTCAAAGAGTGTTTCTTTTTCTTTTCTGGGTGCAATTCCTAATTGTGTTTGATACGGCGCCAGAAAACTCGTATTTCACCCAGTGGAGAAGGTTCTTTGGAATATTATTCTTGCTTTAATTTGATGGTCCCAGTGGAATTAGAGGAACAACATCATTTTTGAGTTTTGAGGATGGCACAACTGAAATTTGCGCAGTCCTTCAACAGGTTAAAACGCATACAAGTTTCAACTTGAAAAAATGTCACACATACCCTTAATTCAAGTTGTGGTTTGTGGAGATGGTTGAACGCAAAGTTAAAGCAAGTTCCCTGCGCCAACCATTTGGCGAGTAAAATTATGCTACCTCCGTTTTGTAAGAGGAAATTATCACTTTTTCATTTTAGCGTAAAAATAGGCCAAATCAAAAAAATGCTAATATCTATTTTTTTAAACGGAAAGATTACTATTTTAGCTAGTTAGTAATTATTTTTACCATGAATAATTTAATTGGGGTGTTTGAGGTTTGTAACAGACTTATAGACTTCCCTTTGTTGGGTTGTAAGCTCTCCGAGCTCTTATTATTTACCTCTGGTAAGCCTTTATACTAACTGTGTTTCTGCAAAAAAGTGATAGTGGCACACTGTAAAGAGTATTTTTTGCTGATAAAAAAGATGAATCCGATTATTGGGGTTGTAAGGGGCTGGGTCTTTGGGGATTAAAATACTAATTGCAACCAAAATGTGATAGGGGAGATCTAATCTATGTAAAATTTCTAAAACACCCTTATCCTTAAATAAATCAAAATCTAACCTTTTTAACCAATCATTTTCTCCTTCTTCTCCTCTTCTTAATCATATATCATGATTATCATAATGATCATCGTGATGAAGATGACAATCATAAGAAAACTTAAATTTATTATTTTTCTTCCTCTTTTCTTCATCTCCATCGCATCACGATGTCATAAAAAGAAAAAACTAAGAATTTGATTGCCAAAAGCTTCGATTCGATTAAATTAGAATTAAAATAAATAAATTTATGAAACCGTTTACGGTTGGGAGTTCCTAATTTCCCAACCGTAAATGATACTTTACGTCTTAGAAATAGTATTTACTAGCCGTAATTTGGTTTACGGTTTGGACAATTAAAACTCACGGTCGTAAAATGTTGTTTACGGTTAGGATTTCTTAACCGTAAGCGATTCTGATTTTCACAAAAAAAAAGACAAAAAAACAGAGGTTGGGTTTCGGTTAGGATTTCTTAACCGTAAATCAGAAATGCGGTTGGAAAAATTAAAATTCTCAGTCGTAGATGTCGTTTACGGTTAGAATTTCCTAACCGTAAGTTGACAAAAAATTCCAGAATGAAAATATTTACATTTTAATTTTATACTCGATCGTGGAATGAGTACTAATTTGTTTATACTCGGTTTTAGAATGAGTAGTACTTTATACTCGATTTCTAAAAGAATATCAGATCTTACTCAATTTAAAATTTAATACCCAATTCCAAAATGAGTATAACGTTTATACGCGATTTTCAAACGAGTATAAATTTATACTCGATTTAGTATGACTTTATACTCGATTCCGAAAAGAGTATAAGTTCATACTCAGTATAAAGTAATTATCTGGTCATAAAATGAGTAGAGTACAAGTATATATTCAATCTAAAAAGAGTTCAACTATATATTCATTTTCATATAGGGTAGAGCCCATTACGGCTGAGAAATGTTAAATTCTTAGCCGTAAATCAGGTATACGGTAGGGAAACTAGGAAATCCTAGCTGTAAATGTATGTTTACAGTTAGGATATTCTAGCCGTATGTACCATACCACCTGTAGGTTTTTCGTGTTACGACTTGGTTGACCTATCGATTTCCTAGCCGTAATCGGAAAGCGGTTAGGAAAACCATACATATAGCTTTACGGTTGGGAAGTACCTAGCCGTATATTACTCTGCTAACCAAAAAAACAATGGAATCCTGGTTACGGCTAGGTATTATATTTGTAACCCAGCCATAACATAGACTCAGGTGATTCTGGCAATATAACAACCAGAAGTTCTTCACTTCTCATCCATGATTTCTATTTATGGCTGGGAGTTCCTCATTTTCCAACATCTATTTACGGCTGGTTCGACACATTTTCCTAGCCGTAACACCTAAAAAACTCAGATTTTAATCTGATTTTTAAAGGATTTGAATCGCTAAAATTGCCATTGGAAGTTGATTATAAGGTTTCCATGAATATTTTGACTAAGGGTTTCATCATTTTCTTTAAATTTTTTCAAAAAAATTCACCTGAATCACCCTTTTTTCTTCTTCAAAATCCAAGAAAATCAAGTTTTGATTTGCAAAAGATTATTGATTTGATTAGTTTAATTCATTCACTAATACTGATTAGTTAGCTTAATCATTTTAATTAGCACTAATCAATTGAGGGTAGATTAGGCATTACAAAAAAAATTAAGATAAGGGGTTCTATGAATTACTGTTACATGACCCTATGAAGCCCCCAAAAAACTCAACCATTTAAAGCCTGACGTCATTAGAGGCCACCCTGAAAGAATTAATGGTGACTAAATAAGACAAAATAGGTTGAAAATACTTGTACGTCCTTCTACAATTCGGTAGTTTAGAATATAATTTTTTCTACCGTTTACTAGTTTGTTTATGAATGGGTTATTGCCATAATCGGTAGCATACTAACATATCATATCTACCGATTGTTAATGTAGAAAAACGCAATTTTATCTATTTTGAAGAAAAAATGAATTTGGGACAACCGTCTATAGTCGGTAGCAAAAGAACATCATATTACTACCGATTATAGTTGCCGGCACAACCTTTGAACGATTAAGACCACCCAAAACCTAATTTCATTTTCTTTCTTTTCTTTTCAACTCTTCTTCTCCTCTTCTTCTTCCCTTCCGATTGTGGATAGTAAAAATACTATTCTCCTGTATTCAAACTTCAATTCATCGTCACCGTTCATCGCCGAATCAAAAACATCGTTGATTCTTCTATAAAACGATGACTGATATTAATGAACCCTCGAGAGATCGAGAAAAATTAAAGAACAAATCGATTGCAACTGCCTCAAACGACGAAGAACACGAACACGAACACGAAGAACATGATGAGGATGACGCCGCTCGTGTAGGTGGTGCTGGTGATTCTGATAATCAAACTCTCCAGGAAATGGCCCCAATTAGGTAAGTTTCTATCGTTTTATGTGTTTATATTGCTTCAATTAAACGAATCCATGAAAAGAAGTTCTAGGGTTTTTGGTTATTTCCCAGAATCGGTAGATAGATCTAAAATTTATCTCCCGGTTGTGTACATTTTCTAGGATTTTCGGTTACATCGACCAGAATCGGGAGTTAATTTTTATAGATGACTTCCGATTATAGAAAGCTATTTTTCACTGAACCATAAAACTGACATAATCGGTAGATAGGTTATATGTTGACCTCCAATTGTAACAGAGAATTAGAACATGTAGGGACACACAATTGGTACCCAGAATCGGAAGATACTATATAGTATTTGTCTTTCGAATGTATATAATCGTAAGTTAGACAAATTCAACACACTACCGATTATGAAGTTTTTAAAATTTGAAAATTTTGTGATTTTAGCAAAATCCTATTTCGGGGCTGCGTTTTAATCGGAAGCCAAAGGATATTTATTTACTTCCGAATATAGACAATCGGTTGATATGTTATATTGTTTCGTTTCGATTATATATTTCTCATAACTATATCAGTTTCTGAACCCAAATTGATGCATAATCGGGAGAAAAAACTAGAATATGACTTCCGATTAGGTGTAATCAGAAGAAAAGTTTTTACCTTTTCTTCTGATTGTGCAGAATCAGAAGTCAATCCTAGTTTTTTTCTCCCGATTATGTTGTTTGTAATGTGATTCTTACGGACCAATTTATTGTTTAGGGACAGACGAGGTAAGACAGACAAAGATACAACTGTTACAGGGCCTTGTCAAAAAGGGGGTAAGAAACTAACCGCTAGTGCACAAAGAGAGAGGAGCCAAAAAGATGCGGAACGAAGCGCTCAACAAGGAACTCAAGAAGAAGTACAAGCAAGCGCACCAGAAATCACTCAAGATGAAGGACAACCAAGTGGTGCACAAGGAGAAGGAGGAGTTACAAGGAAGCCAATCGCGAAGAAAGCACCACACCTTGTACCCATTGAGTTGAAGAAGACAGATTTTGGAGAAGAAATCCGTGGGCTGCCTAGAGATGGTGGAGCATTTTTATTTGAATACAAAGACTCCTGGGCCAGAGAAATCTACGAAACCGAGGTAATAATCATATTCTTTTTACAAACATATTGTCGTTTTATTCGTAATAATACTTTATTAATTTTGTAATGTGTTGTGTGTTTGATAGTATCATTCCGATGCGATTCGTTTACTCAAACCCTCTGCCGCACCAGAAAAATACTTGGATTATATGTTCTTAAGTTTATGGGTTATGAATGTATTTTGAGCTATGTTTATTACTTGATTGTCTGAAACTGCTGAATTTTTCACCATAATCGGAGGATAAATATCAACCATTTCTACCGATTCTGGTAAACTTTTAAAAAACTATGAGATATGTTCAGAATCGGTAGTAATGTCATCAACCTTAACTACCGATTCCAGTGACTTTTCAAAAAATAAGTCAGATAGGTCCATAATAGTATCATTCCGATGCGATTCGTCTACTCAAGCCCACTGCCGCACCAGAAAAATACTTGGATTATATGTTCTTAAGTTTATGGGTTATGAATGTATTTTGAGTTATGTTTATTACTTGATTGTCTGAAACTGCTGAATTTTTCACCATAATCGGAGGATAAATATCAACCATTTCTACCGATTCTGGTAAGTTTTAAAAAGACTGTGAGATATATTCAGAATCGGTAGTAATGTTATCAACCTTAACTACCGATTCTGGTGACTTTTCAAAAAAAAAAAAAAAAAGTCAGACAGGTCCATAATCGGAAGTACAAGTATTAAAATTGCTACCGATTATAGTGGCTTCATTTTTATTGTTCTTCTGAACCTAAATAGCCTTATAATCGGACACAACATTTTGTCATTGTCTACCGATTATCATTGGGTTTAAATCGATACTTTAGGTGAACTTCATAAGCTACGGATTATGGTAGTTCCCAAATTCTAAAAACTAGAGATTTAATCAAATTTCAATTTTGGGGCAACTTCATAATCAGGAGACACGTTAATTCAATGTCTACCGGTTGTAGGATAGTTCCCAAATTCGAAAAACTTGAGATTTTTACAAATATCGATTTTAGGGCAACTCCATAATCGAGAGACATGGTAACTAAATACCTTCCGAATGTTAGTTCCCAAATTCGAAAAACTTGAGATGTTTTCAAATATCAATTTTGGGGCAACTTTATAATCGGAGGATATGTTAAATAAATACCTTTCGATTGTAGTTTTTTTTCAAAATAACAAAACTTTCAAACTACAGATAAACCTCCGATTATCCTAACAACTACGGATTACGAAATAAAACTACCGATTGTAGTTTTATCTACCGATTATGGAGGGTAAAATGGTCATTTCGAAAAGTCGGAGATAAGGGGTAGCTTAGATTTACGCTTGGGTGACCATTTTTATCTTTTTGTGTCGTCCCTAATTTTTTCAGGATAGCCCCTAATGACGCCACGATTTAAAGCCCCTGATAATAGGATTCAAAAAGATATTGTCTGGTGAAAATATGGCTTGCTACGTAGGTTGTGCCAAACAAAAGACAGTAGGAAAAAAAAATTGCTAGAGAACTTGGATGCAACTAATTTTTAAGCATTTGCCAAACACTCCTCTCATTTTTGTGCCCTTTAGGAGCCCATCATCTTCCTACGGATAACATCTTATATTACCTCAAAACTGAAAACACAGAAAGAAAGAAAGTCTCAAAATATGGAAAATTCAATCATTTCCTGTCAATCAAAACCTCACCTAATAGAATTCTTGAAGCAACAGCTACCCACTTCAGATTCAGTTAAACCCATTATACCAAAAAGAACCATTAAATTTGATTCAGGAACAACCCAGAAAATCACAGAACTAGACATAAACAATCTATGCAGAAATGGGAAGCTAAGAGAAGCTGTAACGGCGTTAGACTCTATAACAAAAAATGGGTTTAAGGTAAGACCCAATACTTGCATTTCTTTATTACAATCTTGTATTGATACTGATTCCATTGAATTTGGTCGTAAAGTTCATAATTTGATTGCTGAAGTAAACCCATTTGTGGAGACTAAACTTATCAGTATGTATGCGAAATGCGGTAGTTTAAATGATGCTAGACATGTGTTTGATGAAATGTGTGAGAGAAAGAATTTGTTTGCTTGGTCTGCCATGATTGGTGGGTACACCAGAGAGCAAAGATGGAGGGAGATAATCGCTCTTTTCTTTTTGATGATGGATGAAGGAATTTGTTTTCCAGATGAATATATGTTGCCGAAGATTTTACAAGCGTGTGCGAATTTGGGTGACGTTGAGACTGGTAGATTGATACATTCATTGGTTGTTAGGACTGGGATGGATTTGTGTGTTCATGTAAATAATTCTATATTAACTATGTATACAAAATGTGGGAAGTTGGTGTCGTCTAGACGGTTTCTTGAGAATATGGATGACAAGGATTTGATTACGTGGAATTCGATTATTTCGGGGTATTGTCAGAACGGGATGAATGAAGAAGCATTGGGGTTGTTTGAGAGAATGAGTGCGGAAGGTATTGTACCGGGTTTAGTATCTTGGAATATATTGATTGCTAGTTATAATCAGTCTGGGAAATGTGATCAAGCGATGGAACTGATGGAGAAAATGAATGAAAATGGGCTTTCTCCTGATGTCTTTACTTGGACGTCTATGATTTCGGGTTTTGCTCAGAATAATAGAACAAACCAAGCTTTAGAACTTTTCAGAGAAATGTTGGTCTCTGGGGTTGAACCGAATGGAGTTACTGTTGCAAGTGCAGTCTCTGCTTGTGCTTCATTGAAATCTTTGAAGAAGGGCAAGGAGCTTCATTCGGTTGAGGTTAAGATAGGTTCCCTGGCTGATGTACTAATGAAGAATTCTCTAATCGGTATGTACTCCAAGTGTGGGAAACTAGAAGATGCTCGGCGTATTTTTGATATGATGGTGGAGAGAGATGTTTTTACATGGAATTCCATGATTGGAGGGTATGCCCAAGCTGGATACTGCGGCCAAGCTTATGATCTCTTCACTAGGATGCGTGTTTCAGGTGTTAAGCCAAATGTAGTAACATGGAATTTGATGATCTCGGGCCATATACTAAATGGAGATGAAGATCAAGCCATGGATCTCTTCCGGACGATGGAAACTGAAGGGATTATCAAGCGGAATACAGCATCATGGAATTCATTAATTTCGGGTTCACTCCACCATGGGCAAAAAGATAAGGCCTTACGGATATTTCGTCAGATGCAAGCTTTTCGTGCAAGACCCAATTCCATTACCATGTTGAGCATTTTACCGGCATGTGCAGATCTGCTTTCAACGAGAAAGTTAAAGGAGGTCCATGGTTGTGCTGTTCATGAAAGTTTAGACACTGAGCTACCAGTGGCAAACTCTCTTATAGACACCTATGCCAAGTCTGGGGACATGATCTCTTCAAGAGCCATATTTGATTATATGTTTTCGAGAGATACTATTTCTTGGAACACCCTAATTGCTGGTTACATTTTACACGGTCATCATCATATCGCGATAGATCTATTTCACATGATGAGAGCAGAAGGTATCAAACCTAATAAGGGAACCTTTTCATATATTATTTTGGCTTACAGTGTCTTAGGAATGGTGGATGAAGGAAACCAAATATTCTCCAGTATGACGAAAGATTATCAGATTTCACCTGGTTTAGAACATTATAACGCCATGGTGGAGTTGTTTGGTCGATCAGGTAGGCTTGGGGAAGTGACGGAGTTCATCGAGGATATGGCAATAGAATCTCACCCTTCCATTTGGTCTTCTTTGCTAAAGGCCTCGAGGGTTCATGGAAATGTCGGGTTGGCGATCCGAGCAGCAGAAAATTTAGTCAAATTGGAACAGAAAAATACCATAACTCACAAGCTATTGTTACAGTTATATGAATTAAGTGGTAGCTGCGAAGATGCTTCAATGATGAGAACGCTTGAGAAAAGAAGTGAGGCATTAAACACTCTCGGATATAGCTGGATCAATGTTAACAACAAGGTACAAACTTTTGTCACAGACGATAAATCGATGCCAGATGCAGATGTGCTATATGCTTGTCTGGATAAGATTAAAGAAGAAGTTAGGCTAGCTATGCCTGATTCTCACGAGCATACCCACCTTAACATCCAGGAGGAAGATACAGAAAAGATTGCTGGAATTCACAGCGAGAAATTAGCAATTGGTTTTGCCCTCATCAGTTCTTCTAATGCAGCTCGAAGTATACGGATCGTCAAGAACCTTAGAGTTTGTAATGATTGCCATAAGACAGCCAAGTTTATCTCTTTGAGATACGGATGTGAAATCTATCTGAATGACCCCAAATGTCTTCACCATTTCAAAGACGGGGTTTGTTCTTGTAAAGATTACTGGTAAAGCGTGCATAGACGAAGAATGGGTAAGTCAGAAATAATTAGTTTGAAATTGATCACAGGCGGCACCGTTCAAAGGCATTCAAACGATTTGTCAAGGAAGGTGTCAGCGACTTATACATATGCCAAAGAAGTGAAAACTAAAGCAGTTCTGTGTAGTTCAGCATGTATACAAGCAAACTTGATACATTACTATGGACATTACAAGGTATAGTAAAAAAATACATTGTCCAAGCTTCAGCTCCGTTCAACCTAAAACTAGTCAAGTGTTTCTCCATTGAAGAGCCTTCTATAGATGATGACTACTTGTAAGGAGTTTTTGTGCCTTGAGGGTAACCCTTGTCAAACATTGTATAGGACTATCCAATCCTTGTAATTTTGTGTTCTGTCTACTTCCTGACGTTCATGGTTCACATATTTCTTTTTGATCTCTTTGGTTTAAAAAGAGTGCCCACAGTTGGATCTCAGCTCCACTATGGACACATTCCTTCAATTCGATAGAGTTGGAGGGTGTTTGAATACGAAGTAGAAGTGCTTCTCCTTCTGGAGAAGTGTTTGATAAATCTTACCGAATCTTGCCTTATATTATGGTCCTGAACAAAACCAATGGACCCTTACTAGGGATTGAAGCTGGGGATTTTTGTAGCCGTCAATTGTCAGGTATATGCATTATATAACCTTGGGAAACCATGGGAGAAGCTTATGATGGTAGCTAGAGTTATTGTTGCCATTAAGAACCCGCTGGACATAATTGTTCAGTTTTCTAGCAGGGAGACACACCCCAGGTGTACATTCATCAATAGATGCAGAAATCCCATGCTCTTCTCTTCCGTATACATATACGCCTGCTTAGCAGCAGAGATTACTCACTGAGCATTAGAATGTGTCTGTTCAATATACTTATGCAACTTTCTCATTATTGATATTTTGCAGTCAATCAAGGGGGCTGCTCTTTCCATGGCATTCTGTCACACGGAAAAAGTACAAAAACAAATGCAGACAGCAAACACCAAGAACAACCAACTATCATAAGAATCATAACTTTTCATTTGGGAATCTTAACTTCCAATGTTTTCATGTCAACCAAGTGAATGTAAAATGTGACACTCATGATCAAGAATACCGAAGTAATTTAAAAGAATACCAAACTCTACTCCAACAAAAAAAGTAATGTAAAAAAGATCAGAAGGGAGTAGGTTTCATGGCCTAATAACCAGATCACATTGAAGTTTATCTCCTAATGAAGTCATCCCTTGAAGTAAATAACCAGATCACATTGAAGTTTATCTCCTAACGAAATCATCCCTTGAAGGCGGTGGGAAGTAAGACAGGAAAACCTTGCCGAAGAGAATGATTAAGGATTTTCTTTCTATAAACGAGCGATGACAGCCTCCACCTCAGAAGGAGAATACAAATGGTACTTTGGAGCAACCTTTGCAATGTCAACATTGTTGGGAGTCACCTGTAACATAACAAAAAGAGAACATAGCACAAGACAGCTCAGTTCATGGTGCCTGGGGAAAAAATATGCTACTGTTTTATACGCAGAAACCTCACCTTCTCTTCCATCACTTGCTTCAAGATCGAAAGAGCAACTGTTTCGGCTTCTTGGAGTGTCATCTCCTGCAACGAACCAATAATGGTCAGGCCATCTCTCTCTAACTAACTAGAAGTGAACAACACATAACAGAGGATTACACTTCCAATGCTGCATTGGATTTTTTTTTTTTTTTTTGAAATGCAGATACCTTGTTGAACTGCTCCTGCAAAGAGCTGTCTGCTCCCTCAGAACCTGATCCTATTGCTTTTGCATTACACTGCCAAAATGTGCCAGACGGGTCTGTGTAGTATCTGCAAACATGGCCTTTCCTTTTATAAGTTGCTTAAAAAATAGTAAGCTAAACCAGCTAAAGCAAAAGAAAATCCTAATCGTCCTGGCAGAAGTACTACAAAAACAATACTCGAAATATGTAAGAAACATAGAAAGACCAAAAACTTACAGGCTTGGCCCATTTTCGTCATGACCAGCAATGAGAAGTGATACACCAAAAGGCCGAGACTGTTGAGAACCACAATAGCCATTATCAAAACTCATTAACTGTTAGAAATAATTTGAGAACGACATTTTCTAGCCATACTCGTAGAAGCAACAAAGACATGTATTTGCATGTTAAATAGTGCATGCACCACTAAAACAATAAGGAATTATGTAAAGAAAGGAAAAACAATAACTAACCATGGACTCTTCTTCGCCTTCACCAAATCGTAGGGCAAGATCACATAAAGCTTGTGTTGTGGATTCAACAGTCATAGGCTCCCCATATGAGAACTTGTGATTCTGATAAAATAGTAATAATCACTAAATCAGCTATTTGGTGATACAGATGCATACTACAGAGGAAAGGTAAGAGTGAGACAGTACCTGAGTCTCAACTCGTGCATGTTCAACAAGTGTATGAGCATCGGCAATTAGTCCACTCATTGCACAACCTATATGCTCATCGATTTCCATAATTTTCTCTACACTACTTGGCTCCTGAAACAGAAAAGGAGGATAAAGATGTTGCAACTCCATAGGACTAGCAGCATTCTTATAGCTTTCAACACTAAACTCTTAAGTCTTAAGATAATGCCATGACCATCATCCATCTAAGCCAGCTCGGTAATCTCACAGGATACAGATGTTGCAATTCCATAGGACTAGCATCATTCTTATAGCTTTCAACACTAAACTCTGAAGTCCTAAGATAATGCCATGACCATCATCCATCTAAGCCAGCTTGGTAATCTCACAGGATACAGGAATGAAATCTATGGCTGAGTCAACTGTTTGTTAAAGGTACCAAGATAGAAAACCTGGATATGTGTCAACCTAAAAATTAGAACCATTCACTAAACTACCCAAAATCATATATCTAGTGTCATGTATCCAATAGAAACTGAATGTCTTACAGCTCCACAATTCTCAGTTCCTATTACAAAATCTATAAACACCCATACAAGTGGCATTGGCAAGCGTACAATGACAAAACACCACAATGACTAAAAAAACTTTCTACAATCCATTCCACCAATATTGTGGCTAAAAACTTCAGCAGATAATCCTTTCTAAAAACTGGCACAAACTTAAAAGCTCCAACAGAGGTGTTGGATATCTACTTACAAGTTCCAATCAGTTTCACACAAACATAACTACTTAAAAGTTGTATCATAAACTAGTCAAAAGCAGTTATCGCAATACACAGAGGCCATGGACCGCAACGCCCCCTCCCCCCACAAGCCTATCCAGTCCCAAGTTAAATATGTGGTAATTATGCAAAGCAATCAAATAAAGAACGAACCAGCAATGGAGAAGTGACACGCTTCTCAACAGCAAGCACTACACCTTCTTTAGTTTTCAGGCCTATCGCAGTTGATCCAAGCTGAACACATGAATTACAGATTTCATTATTTTTCAGTACAAAATACAATCAGAAAAAAAAAAAAAATCTTTTTAGTTTATTATTTACCTTAATAGCTTCAATCGCATACTCAACCTGAAACAATCTACCTTCAGGTGAGAAAGTATTCACACCTCTATCATACTCAGTCCTGCAACAAACAACACAAGAAACCCCAAAATCAATCAAAATCTATGAAGAAGCAAAACTCCAAATTTCATAGAACCCATTGATTTAAAAAGTACAGTGTTTCTTTCTCACCTTGTAAGAAACATCTTCAGTTATGGTTTAAATTTAAATCTGCAGACACCAGAAGAAGAAAAAACCTAAATTAAACAGAAGTGAAGTATAGATCTTGAAATTTATAAACAAGTAATGACGATTTGTGGAGTGATTAGTGAGAAACAGGAAATTAGGGTTTAATTATACCATATGACCTTCAACTGAGGATTCAAGTCTTCTTCTTCGTGTGGGTGTGTGAGGGATTTCGGACTTGTGAAATAAGTTTAGTAGTGAAGGAGTTGTCTGGGTTGTAACAAGGTAATTTAAATAAAGGGATTTTTCGTCATAGATTATGTAAAGAACAAGAAAACTCTATTTCCACCCTCAGTTTAAACGGCAATATTATTTGGCTCCCTAATCTCCACCTCCCTATAATCTAAATCCCACGTTAGGGGAATGGTGAACTCCATCTGAACCTGAATGCCAATCTCGATATGGATGTGGGACTTAGATTATAGAGAGGTGAATAGGAAGGTGGAGAATAGGGAGGCAACTAGCATTTCCGCAGTTTAAATACTTTTATGTAAAGAACAAGAAAACGTGAAGTTCATTTTTAGACCATCATTTGCGGGGGTTTTCAAACCCGGCGTGATTGGGGTATACTAGGGTATACCTAATAAAACCCGGGTCATTTTGAATAAAAGATGACACCCCTTAACCATATATTTTCAAAATACTTAATCTACTCTTTCTTAATTAACACTAATAATGTGTTTAGGTTAATTAATTTAGTTGAATTAAAATTCTCAGATTAGGTATTGTTTGGATTAAACTCATGGATTATGTGTTATGAATATTGAGGATTTTTTTTTTTTGAGATTTTTTTTGTAACGGAAATGATAGCACACTAGCCAAACACTTCTACAAAGGGGATTGGAAAGCTGTTGAGTGATTTCATACTCAAAATCACAGAAGGAATTAACACTTTCAATTCTGAAAGTATGAAAAGTCGGCAAGTTCGACAAAAAAAATACCCTGCCGACTATAGGATTTTTGATATACATAGAAAGGTGTTTAGAAATGCATGATTAGTCGGCACTATATATAGTCTGCAAGGTATTAATTTTATAACCTGTCGACTAAACTATAGTCGACAAGATATTAATTTCGTAACCTGCCGACTAAAATATAGTCGACAAGGTATGGAGATGGATACCGTCACGACCCTGTAACTGCTAATTTCAGAGATGAAAAGTCGTCATAGTATTCAACCTTATACCCTGCCGACTATATTTTAGTCGGGGAGGTCGACAAAAAATACCCAGCCGACTTTTGATTCGTTTTGATTCTTCGGTTTTTTTTTTGTTTTTTTTTTTTTAATTCATCATGTATAGTGAGAGTTCTGAAGAAAGATTGTGAACACTTTTTGAATATATTTTAGTCGGCATGGTTGTTTTATTGTATAAATAGTAAGGGCAATTTGGTCTTTTAACACCTTTTAGACACCCTTTAACACACTATCTTGGATGGGTTTAAAATGATTATACCCCAATTAATCTGGGTATACCCCAGTCTCGCCAGGAAAAAAAAATCTAAAACTTATCTTCAATAGTCAGGGTTGTGTTATGTGATAAGCACAAAAATATTTATTGATTTTTAATGAAATTGATGACATGAAATTAGTTAGAGGTGATTCTAATGGTGTAGTTAAGACTTTCTCTAACACCTTCATATTTAATAATTCATCCCTCCTAGTTTGGAAGACCTAACAATTGGAGATGCATTTATACTAAATGAGGGTCTAAAATCCTATATGTCATTTAAAAAAAATATTTTCACCCTCTATTGGAAATGTTCTAAGTCACTAATTCTTTTCAGGCACGCCCGACTTTTCAGGTGCTAGTTTGATTTTCTTGATTACTACGAGTTATAAGATAGGTTCAAAAATGTTGATGACTGGGTACCCACCTAGTGTAGTCAATTTCGTCCTAGATAGCTGGGATCTCGTTGGAAATTCCGATTTCAGCATTTAAGATAACAAAAATGTTTGATTTTGCCGAAACGAAATTTGGCCGAAATTGATCGGAATATGCCGGAAATTTTGGTTGACTCGCGGTTGAAGTTTTTGAAATTTGTATGGATCTTGGGATTCTACCATTTTGAATGAAGATTTGTTTCTTTTTATATAAATTGGTGGTATTTTATTATATCTATATACAATTATAAGTGAAAAATGTTTGATATACATATTATAGGTATAAAATTCGAAAACGAAATTTTGGTAGTTGCCAATGTAGTCAATTTCGGCCGAGATTTCGCTGGAAATTCCGGTTTCGGCATTTAAGATAACGAAAGGTTTGATTTCGCCGAGATGAAATTTGGCTGAAATTGACCGGAATAGGCTTATCATGCGAACACAACTAGGCTTGAAACTAAAAACTGAGAGGATCGGGAAGCACAAACAAGTACCAGTAGGTTTATGATAGATAACTGCATTGTTTAGTTAAGTTACCTTTTTATATATAATTTATTATGTCAGTTTTTTGTACTATTTAATGTTTAATAATCGCGTTTTTTGCATTAGATCGCAATGAGTGAACCTCCATAAAAGCCCCCGGTTGATAGAGCAGGCTCAACGGCAAGAATCATCAAATCCATAGAATCAAAATTCAAACATAAACTGTAGTGGCACAGGTAAGCTTACTCTAAGGATACTTTTATTGCTCTTTTTTCGCAATTCTCTTTGTTGCCAATTACTGTTAATAAAATAAAAATGTACATTTTTATGGTAAGATAGAATCACTTTATGGTAAGATAAAATCATTTTCATTGACCCAAAAATAACGCAACAATTTTGCGCCGAAGCCCCCAATTTATTGGGCAAGTTCAACTTCGAGATGAGGAGGCCACAGAGGCATCCCGAAAGAGAAAGGGAAAGTCTGTCGTGACGTATTAGGTATGTTTCTGAATTTTTTTAATTTAGATGGGCTATTGTTTCTTGCATGTTTCTGAATATGTTATTCCTATGGCAGTGTCAATACTCAATAGCAATAGATGCGGTTCAGTTTCTTAATGAGAAGTTTGTAGTAGACAGACTCCTCATTTGATGTACCAAAATGGTTCTCTTTCCCTTTCAGTTTTAGGATAAACAAAAAATGAATATGAATTTCAGGCTTTTGAGGTTACATTGATTATAGATTTTCGTGTTATTTTTCATAACTATAACTATTGTCTCACCTGATAACCCATTGGACACGTTTTTAATTGTAATAGAGACGGCGTCGAGCAAACGCTAGCTACGTTCCTGATATAAACATGGTGGGGTCCATTGTTATTGGTTCCACTAGAAAGACCAACAACCACTATTCAACAGATAATAACAGTTCTGATAATGAGGAATACTACGAGCCTTATGAGCGAGTTAATGCAGAAGTTGTTGCCAAAAATGTTGTAAGTCAACCAAGACGAAGTACTATTGGTGCCTCGACATCGACAACTTCCACTTCCCAAGGTATGATCTTTGACCATGTCAGAACTTCATTTTCTTTTCTTCTCTGTTTTTAACTTTTTTTTAAAGTCTATGTATATCATCAGTATCTTATAACTTATATTAATTCAAGAAGACATTTTTCGTCGGGCCACCCAATTACCACTTCGTAGAAGTCCAAGATTTAGTCAACAGCCTCAACATGGAGAACCTGCACTTACACATAATGCAACTGGTATAGTTTTATCTTTCTTATCTCGCTATCTACAAATATATATTTCGACTTAGCATATATTTTCTATGTTCGTAGTTCTTCTTCTTCTTTTTGCTGATGACCTAATGACTACTTACACTGACTCAATTTATCCCGCAGCAAATGACAATCTTGCATCCAATCTACACATTCGTAGAAATCCTCGACTCATGGAGCAGGCTCAATCTCGGGAATCTCAGTATGTGCAAAATATAACACGTAAGCTTCTTTTTTTTTGAAATGGGTATGGTATATATTTTTACAGTTGTGCATGCATGTATGTTGTTAGACAATTTGAATAGTAACTCTAGATCTATTAATGGCCAGGCTGTAAAGAAGTAATAATTATAGTTGTAGAGAGATTGCGATTGGGCTCGACCTATAGTATTCCTACTTCGCCAGCTGAATAATAATATTTTGACTTATGGGTAGACATAAAGATAGAAAAAGTATGTTAGCCATACACCATCACAAGTCCCCTGATGCATGCATAATAACTCATGGGCATCTATAAGTCAGAAGTGGGAGTTAGTGTATCACATTCATATGCCCACTATTTTTATTACGAGTGTTTGGTTTGGTTAGTCATTGCAATCGAAGATATATATAGATTTCGACATGTTTGCGTTAATGTGCAGCAAATCCACAAGTAGTTCAAGTTGTAAGAGGGAGAGGTCGTCCACGTCGAAGTGTTGCAGGAAGATCCTCATTCCTGAATTGTGCGAGAGGGACCACCTATCTAGTTGGATTCCAGAAGTTTCATTTGCCGCCATCAAGGACGTGTCCTAAGTGCCATGCGATGATTTTTTATCGGGAACCGAAATGCTTTTGTTGTTCAGATGGGAAAGTTGTTTTACCGTTTGTTGCCCCACCGATTGAACTTTTGGAGCTGTATGTAGATCAAACGGAAGTAGGGACTTTCAGAGGTACATACGACGTTACAATCAGTGTTTCTCATTAACATCAATTGGGGTGAATTATGACAGATAATTAGCTGATAATAGAGAAGGTGTGTATACATTTCGTGTTCAAGGTGATATCTACCATAGAATAGGCAGTCTTCTACCTCCGTAGTAGAAAATGAAACGGATCCTCCAAGAACAGGTTGTCCCAGATATATACAGATGTATATTTATGATATAGATAACGAGATTAATTGGAGAATGGAAGAAGGTGGTCATGATCTAAACAGAGAGGTGATGGAGAAGTTGAGGATAATTCTAGATACACATAATAGGTTCGTGCATGTAATCGGGCCGCTTGCACAACGAGAAGACATCCAAAGGTACATGTTGGTGATTAAAGAGGAACCTGCGACCGAAGAGCAGTACACGCTTCCAACTGCTTCACAAGTCGCCGCAATTGTAGCTGAAGGAGATGGGTCTGAAAAACCTGGAGAGTGAGACATTGTAGTACAAACAACGGAAGGAAAGCTGTTATTTATCAATGAAACATCGGGTTGTTATGTGGTGTGATTTTTAATTGAGTTGTAGTAAAAATTTCGTTGAGACTTGTGAAAGCAAAAGATTTTAGATTTAATGAAATTTAAAAACAAACAAAACTTAATTCAAGATTATTAGGAATAACCAAGACACTGATTCCACTATCACACATGAATAAATTATGGCAAATAATCCAAAACTCTAATTATCTTTTAAGTCCCTTATTTCTTAATTCACAATTAATCAAACATATTCTCAAATATTAGTTGTATTCCCCAAGCATAGACTATCAATTAATTAAACAAAGTATAATCTATCAAATTAAATCACAAGTAATTAAGAAAATTATGTAAACATTTAAAAACTCTGCAAGAACAGTGATTGATTAAATTATAATTAAAATTTAGGGAGAATGAAATAGTTACCCATTATTCATACGTGAATAGCTTCCTCATTACCTTGGTTGTGGGAGAATTAGCTCATCATCATGTTGGAAACATACTCAAAATTCATTTTTATTGCTCAAAGGGTGTTTACAAAGATGAAATTGAGAAAAACTATTAAAAATCGGGTTTGCAACAGTTATAAGTGTTACAAACTGAAAAGAACGATATAACATTACTGTCGCTGATTCTTGACCCTCGCTTGTGTGTCATTTGCACTGTTGAAAAATTACTGTCTTGGATGGTTTGTTCTTCGCGTTCTTCAGATGAGCAGCAGCAGAAAAATATTTATGGAACTTGATTTTCTCGACTCTGTGATGCTCTATAATCTCCCCAAACTCTCCGTAACACTTATATGACCCAAGGGACTCTATTTATACCCGAAAAACCCGAAAAATGCATCGAATCTCCTCCATAACTTCACAAATTCTCGGCAGTGAAAGAAAATACTTTCGGATATTTTCTTTCCTGTTTTAGCTTCTAACGCGTTTTACAGCTGCAATCTCTCCTTGTTTAACTCTTACACGCCTCTAGCATTCTCTTAGCGCATTCCAAACTCTCCCAGCAACAACAGACACGTGAAAATCTTCCCCTGGTGTACGTGTTGCTCTGTTTACTTCTACGCAAGAATCCAGCCAATTTTAATCGGTCAAATCACCCATGATAGTTTTGTTGGGACATATCACAACTACCCAACAAATTTCAGCCCTTTAATCAACCCATAACTCCTTCAAACTTCGGTCGAAAATTACACAGTTCTATTTTCTATTTTCCCTCCAAAAATGAAATTCAAAAGAAGAAGATGGGTGCTAAGGATGAATTTGGGTTACGCATAACCTTGGGTGCCTCTTAGCCAAATTTGGGGTCCGTATAGAAAATGTCCTCCAGGGGTCCAAATAGCATATTTTGAGCAACTTTTTCCACACAAGTGTATTTCTCCAAAAACACCTACACAAACATAAAAACACCATAATAAGTACAAAATCAAGCACTAGCAATAGAGACACTGAGGACAATTCACACACAAAAACGTGTCTATCAAATACCCCCAAACTTCTTATTTGCTAGTCCTCGAGCAAATATAATATAAAATGACTATACTTAGCACGTGCAGCAAGCCGTTAAACCGCTAGGTGGCCCTAGCAGTGGAGTATTGTCTCCGCAGGGTTTACCAGAGGTATACCCACAAAACCTTTACTCCAGACCCTAGCTATCTACGCAGAACCTTGGAAGGCATTAAAGAATCTCCTTGGTTGGCATACAATCATTGACTATAGGAGGAAGTACCCTGATGCGAAATTCCAATTGATGTACACGAGTTTGCGCTCAGCATACTAAAATTCATATATAAGTGACAGAGCTCTACTCAGATAGTTTCTAGACATCATAACCGGAGTCAACCAATCATATGGAAAGATTAAGAATATGGATAAAGAGAAAAATATATGGTTTAAAGTGAACGGTGTTTCCCATATCTGTTTGAATGCCTCTGCCAAGATGAACCTATCCTAATGGACTGAGATATCGGTCTGACTAATATCAACACAACTGGCATATACAAGGGGACCAGTGGTCGATAAACCTAACTCTAGGTCAACACAACTAGCATATACAATGGCACCAGTGGTCGACTTTATTGATTTTATTCCGGTTAGTCTGATGGTCTGGTCTCAAACTTTTTTTTTTTATTTTTGGTATCTCAAACACCCTAATTCACCCAAGCAAAGGTAACAACTTGAATCGTGTTCCCCACCAAGTCAGTTAAAAAAATAAGAAAAGAAGGATTAGGATTCATCGAGATATGGCGAAACTACCATGTTTTTTTTAATTCTAACACCTGAGCTCTGTGATTTTATGAATAGACTTTTTAGATGTTTCCATCTAATCAGATTGGTTAGTGCCAACCTTAATAAGCATAAATTTCTAGGCTCTGGAGTTTATTTATTGCAATTAAAATCTAACAAAAGATTTCTTCCCCACCCCCAAACTTAAATCTAACATTGTCCTCAATGTTTCTAATGAAAGAGCAATACCAAAAAGCAAAGTAACATGAGGAATCAGTAAAGAGAGAAGTCGGAAAGATAGTACCTGGGTGAAGAGAGAAATCAAAAACTAATATACAACATGCAATCGTCTCGATGGTCAATCAAGGGTAAAAAGGGTCCTCCAGAGGTACCTCCTCAACATCACCCGTAGGAAAGGGCTCTAAAAAGGGTTTCAATCTCTGACCGTTAACCTTCGAAGAACTACTACCATCTGGTGTCTCGATCTCAACATCTCCATGAGGAAAGACAGTGCGAACAACAAAAGGACTCGTCCACCGAGAACGTAACTTCCCAAGGAAAAGATGCAAGCGGGTATCATACAGAAGAACTTTTTGACCTGGAGAAAATGACTTCTTTAAAATATTTCTATCATGCACAAGTTTCATTTTTGTTCTTATACTCCTTCGCACTATCGTAAGCATTTATACGAATCTCTTCCAACTCATTGAGATGGAGTTTCCTATGGGCTCCTGCCTTGTCAAGTGAAAAATTTAGCTGCTTAACAACCCAATAAGCTATATGTTCTAACTCAACAGGTAAATGACATTCCTTGCCATACACAAGCCGATAAGGCGACATTCCAGTGGGAGTCTTAAACGCAGTATGGTAAGCCCATAAGGCATCAGTAAGCCTAGATGACCAGTCTTTCCGATTAGGATTAACTGTTTTCTCTAATATACGTTTTATCTCCATATTAGAAAACTCTACTTGACCACTAGTCTGTGGATGATACGGGGTAGCTACCTTATGTGTAATACCATATTTCTTCATCAAAAGCCTAAAAGGTCCATTACAAAAGTGCGACCCTCCATCATTAATTATAGCACGCGGTGTACCAAAACGTGTAAGTATATTATTTTTCAAGAACTCAATCACAACCCTATGGTCATTGGTTTTATACGCAACCGCCTCAATCCACTTAGATACATAGTCTACAGCGACAAAGATGTAAAGGTTACCAAAAGAATTAGGGAACGGACCCATAAAGTCAATACCCCACAATCAAAGACCTCAACAACTAAAATAGGGTTCAAGGCATCATGTTCCTACGGGAAATGGTTCCTAATTTCTGGCAACGCTCACAAGTAACACAGTGACTATGGGAGTCTTTAAACAACGAAGGCCAATAGAATCCACACTGCAATATCTTAGCAGTCTTCTTAGCACTAAAGTGACCCCCACAAGCATGATCAGACAAATGAAATAATACTGGACTGGTCACTCTCAGGTATACATCTCCTAATAATCTGGTCTGGAACAATACTTAAAAAATAAGGATCATCCCAAAAGAAGTGCTTCACCTCGGATAAAAACCTAGAACGATCTTGTTTACCCCAATGTTGGGGCATTCGACCAGTAACAAGATAATTCACTATTCGCACACCAAGGTGCTTGGGTAACAAAGAACAGTTGTTCATCAGGAAAACTATCCCTAACAGGAGGAGAATCATTAAGGGTATCCACAACAAGCCTAGACAAGTGGTCTGCTACTACATTTTCTGCACCTTTTTTATCTCTAATGTCTAAGGAAAATTCCTGCAACAATAGGATCCATCTAATCAATCTAGGTTTAGTATCCTTCTTGGAAAGAAGATACTTCAAAGCAGCATGATCAGTAAAGATTATGACCTTAGAACCTAAGAGGTAGGATCTAAACTTGTCTAAGGCAAACAAATAGCTAATAGTTCCTTCTCCAGTGGTATAGTTCAACTGGGCATCATTCAGTTTTGCTAGCATAGTAAATCACATGAAGTAACTTATTTTCTCTGACCTAGCACAACACCAATAGCATAATCTGAAGCATCACACATGATCTCAAAGGGTAGGTTCCAGTTGGGTGCCTGGACTATGGGGGCGGTAGTGAGTAAATTCTTAAGCTTCTCAAAAGCCTCTAAACAAGCATCATCAAAGACAAACTTAACGTCTTTTGCAAGCAAATTGCAAAGAGGTCTAGAAATTAAGCTAAAATCCTTAATGAATCGACGATAAAAACCTGCATGCCCTAAGAATGACCTAATATCTCTTACGGTTTTTGGGACCTGTAAAGTTTTAATAAGGTCAACTTTGGCTCTATCTACCTCTATACCCTTCGAAGATACGATATGCCCTAGAACAATTCCTGAACGAACCATGAAGTGACATTTCTCCCAATTAAGCACTAAATTCTTTTCCTTACACCTAGTCAAAACTAATGACAAATGATGCAAGCACTCATCGAAAGACGAACCAAACACTGAAAAATCATCCATAAAGACCTCTAAGAACCGTTCTACCATGTCAGAAAATATGCTCAACATACAACGCTGAAAGGTCGCAGGGGCATTACATAGCCCGAAAGGCATGCGTCTATACGCAAAGGTACCAAAGGGACAGGTAAAAGTGGTTTTCTCTTGGTCTTCTGGGGCTATGACAATCTGATTATAACCGCAGTATCCATCTAAAAAGCAATAATGGCTACGTCCAGCTAATCTCTCTAGCATTTGGTCGATGAAGGGAAGGGGAAAGTGGTCCTTCCTAGTGACCTTGTTCAATTTCCTATAGTCAATACAGACACGCCAACCCGTGGTCACCCGGGTTGGGATTAACTCATTGTTATCATTCTGGACTACAGTAATACCGGATTTCTTGGGAACAACCTGAACGGGGCTGACCCACTTACTGTCTGAAATGGGGTAGATAATGCCTGCATCTAACAGCTTAAGAACCTCGGTTCGAACTACTTCTTTCATATTAGGGTTCAGTCGACGTTGCATCTCCCTAGAAGGTTTGGTGTCACTCTCTAAATAGATCTGATGCATACAATCAGTAGGACTTATACCCTTAATGTCTGCTATGGTCCACCCTAAAGCTTCCTTGTTATTCTGAAGGACGGTCACTAGCCTACTTTCCTGATCACTATCCAAGTCGGATGCTATAATCACAGGTAAAGTTTCAGATGGGCCTAAAAACACATACTTCAGGGAATCTGGTAATGGTTTAAGGTCCAACTTAGGAGGCTTTTCTAAGAAGGAACTAGGGTAGACTCAGAAACGGGTAGAGGTTCGAACTTAGGTTTCCAGCCATTACTAGTGTCTATCAAAGGGGTTGAATCTAACAAAGCATTCACCTCATTAATCACATCGTCATCATCAAAATCAATCCCAAAGTGGGCTAGGCATTTCTCTAATGGATCTTCTAACAAAGTGTTTGGTAATGACTCCTCGACTAATGTTCCTATCATGTTCACCTCTTCTATGCTCGAGTCATCTAGTTCAGAGGGTAGCTTACTAATATTAAAAATGTTCAGCTCAATAGTCATATTACCAAAAGACAAATTCATAATACCATTTCGACAGTTAATGATCGCATTGGATGTAGCTAAAAACGGGCGACCTAAAATCACTGGTATTTGGTTCTCTGGGTCAGGGACAGGTTGGGTATCTAGGATAACAAAATCCACTGGATAAATAAACTTGTCGACCTCAATAAGAACGTCCTCGATCACACCACGAGGAATTTTAACGGACCTATCAGCTAACTGAAGTGTCATCTGGGTAGGTTTCATCTCACCAAGTCCTAGCTTAAGGTACACATGGTATGGCAGTAAGTTCACACTGGCTCCTAAGTCAAGCAAAGCTTTCTCGACACGGTATTTACCTATTGTGCAAGAAAGTAGGGGACCCTGGGTCTTTATACTTAGGAGTAGTGGTATTCTGAATAATAGAACTCACATGACTAGCTAGGAAGGCTTCTTCTGGACACTAAGTTTTCGCTTTCGCGTACACATATCCTTAAGAAACTTGGCATAAGCGGGAATCTGCTTAATCGCATCTAACAATGGGAGGTTGATAGTAACCTGCTTAAAAACCTCCAATATATCATTAAAGTTGGACTCCCTCTTAGTTGGAACTAGCAGCTGGGGGAACGGGGCTCTGGGAACAAAGCCGGGCTCAGCATGACCCTCATTGGTCTCTTTGGAGACTCTATCAGTCTCCTCATTTTCTGGCTCAGAAGGGTGAACTACAGCATGTTCACTATCAGGCATGGCAACCTTATTGTCAACTTTCTTTCCACTCCTAAGGGTTGTTATAGAATTCACATGATTGTACGATTTCTCTCCTTTAGGGTTAGGATCAGTTTGACTAGGGAACCTTCCATCTTCTCTTTCACTAAGAAACTTAGCTATTTGGCCGACTTGAAGTTCTAAGTTAGCAAGAGACTGGGAATTATTCTTAAAATTCTGCCTGGTTTCTTCTTGAAAACCATAGTGGTTCTTTGATAACATCTCATGGTTCTTTGCTAACATAGTAAGGGTTTCTTCTAAGGTGGAGATCTTTTTCTCATTCTGAAACTGGGTTGACCTGAAGAGTTCTTAGCATAACCAAAACCTGGGGAGGCTGAGAATTACTAGACTGTCCTTGATTCTGACCCTTAGACCAAGAAAAATTAGGATGGTTTCTCCAACCAGGGTTGTAAGTCTCTGAGTATGGGTCAAACTTCTGACGGTTCTCAAACCTAGCATTGTTATAGACATGGGCTTGCTCTTCACTAACCTGACCTTCCCAAAACGAGTTATTGGGTTCTACTCCACAACTAGACACTTGAGAGGCTCTAAACCTATCATCAGGTTCAACAAGAGACCTATGTTTAGGATGATTCAATTCCAAAGCTTCTAACCTTCTAGACAAAGCAGCAAACTTAGCATCAGACCCGAAGCTTGTATCTACCACATTGGTGCTACTTCTATTGACCAAGAGTCTTTTGGGGGTTCAACACAAGACTCCCACTGTTGGGATTTTTCAGCGACAGCTCCTAAGAAGGTAAAAGCATCATCAACACTTTTACTAGTGAACTCACCAGCGCACATAGACTCAACCATGGCTTTGGTTGAATAGTCTAAACCATCATAAATAATCTCTACGAGTTTCATCTTATCAAATCCATGGTGAGGACACTGGGATAGGAGATCATTGAATCTCTCTAAAAACCTATAAAGAGACTCTCCCTCTTGTTGCACACTAGCACTAATTTTCTGCCTAACAGACGCAGTTTTATGCTTAGGGTAGAATTTCATATAGAAAGCAGCAATAAGTTCCTGCCATGTTTCAATGGATTCAGATGGTAGGTTGTTCAGCCAGGTCTTGGCTTTATCTCTCAAGGAAAAGGGAAACATCTTAAGTTTCAAGACTTCATCAGTAAGGTCTTTTATTCTAATTGTCCCACAAATTTCCTCAAAGTCCCTAATATGAAAATAAGGGTTCTCATCATCTTTCCCTAAGAATATAGGGATCATCTGAAGAATACTAGGTTTTATCTCGAAATTAGCCGTAGTGGCTGGCAATTTAATGCACGAAGCTCGGGTGGACCTAGTTGGGAACATGTAATCTTTCAAAGTTGCCATTGCTGGCACAGCTGAAGTACTAGGGGTATTTTCCTCACGAAGAGACAGATTCTCAAAACTGAAGTTTCCAAAAACAGGGTCTCAAAAGAAGAGTCTTCGAGCTCCCCGCCTTCACAAGAAGAACTACTAGGTTTATCATAATCAACGACCTAGAGTGTTTCTTTTCCAAGCCCGCTCTTTAATAACCTTGGGCATACACTAGAAAAACAAAAGAAAAAAAAGAAATCCTAAAAGGAAGGGAAGTTCTATGCAAACACAAACAAGGCTGACTCCACACAGCAAACCTACTGATTTCTAGCAAACAAAAAGCATGATGGCTCCACTTAGATTGTTTCTAGACCAGCTTCTAATCCTTCGAAAGGGAATTCGTTACAATTTAAGCAAACCCCTCTGGAATCAATCCGAGTTAAGTAAGTTGAATCGAGACGAGGGAAGCTCAGGAGCTTTGATACCCAAGGCCTCACCGGCGTTACAACGGCGTATTCAACTCACAGAAACCATCATGAACTTTGAAGCATGCTTAAAAGAGTAAACCAGTATTTTTCGAATGACTTTCCTATTAAGCTCGTTACCCTATAGGTCTCGTTCTAGTCAAATTTTAGGCTTAGGTTCGCGTTTGGTTTCGTTTTCCTAAGGCATGCAAGAAGGGAACGGTGATGAAATCCGAACCCTTATCTTGTATGGCCAGTCCTTGCCCTTTACTAGGAAATTAAAGCAGCCATTTTCAAATCCTCAACATATATGCAAACGAAGGAATACAGTAACTCGCTGACAGGGGATTCGCGAGTGTTTCGACAAACTTACCTCCCGTACCAGACGGGGGATGAACTGCTGAAGTCGACTCGGGCCACGACTCCTATGTCATGTACGAACCCGAGGGGCCGAGGCGATATCGTAATCGCCGTCCTTCTCTGCAAACAGTTTATATTTAAACTCCCCTTCCGTAGGGTATAAAAAAAAATAAAGTCCCAAAGTCCACAATCCAAAGTCCAAAAATAAAGTGCAAAAGAAAAAAAAAATTCTAAATTTTTTTTTGTCTCTCTCTCTCTCTTTTTTTAATTAATTTTTATTCTTCTTTTCTTTCGCTCCTTTCGCTTTGCTTTTACTCCAAATCTTTAAGTATTCACCAAAAACTTTGGCAAATTTTTCTTTCGCTCCAAACTCCAAAATCTGTAAGGAAAAGACAAAAACCCAAAAACGTAAAGAAGAACTAATAAAATAAAAATGAAAAACAAATAAAAACCTAAAAAAAAAAAATCTAAAAACTCTAGCCTAAAGACAAGTCTGCGTCGGCAGCGCCAAAAGTTGGTGTGATTTTTAATTGAGTTGTAGTAAAAAGTTTGTTGAGACTTGTGAAAGCAAAAGATTTTAGATTTAATGAAATTTAAAAACAAACAAAACTTAATTCAAGATTATTTGGAATAACCAAGACACTGATTCCACTATCACACATGAATAAATTATGGAAAATAATCCAAACTCTAATTATCTTTTAACTCCCTTATTTATTAATTCACAATTAATCAAACATATTCTCAAATATTAGTTGTATTCCCCATGCATAGACTATCAATTGATTAAACAAAGTATAATCTATCAAATTGAATCACAAGTAATTAAGAAAATTATGTAAACATTTAAAAACTCTGCAAGAGCAGTGATTGATTAAATTATAATTAAAAATTAGGGAGAATGAAATAGTTACCCATTATTCATGAGCGAATAGCTTCCTCATTGCCTTGTTTGTGGGAGAATTAGCTCATCATCATGTTGGAAACACACTCAAAATTCCTTTTTATTGCTTAAAGGGTGTTTACAAAGATGAAATGGAGAAAAACTATTAAAAACCGGGTTTGTAACAGTTATAAGTATTACAAACTGAAAAGAACGATAGAACCGTACTGTCGCTGATTCTCGACCCTCGTCTGTGTGTCGTTTCCACTGTTGAAAAACGACTGTCTTGGATGGTCTGTTCTTCGCGTTCTTCAGATGAGCAGCAGCAGAAAAATATTTCCGGAACTTGATTTTCTCGACTCTGTGATGCTCTATAATCTCCCCAAACTCTCAGTAACACTTATATGACCCAAGGGACTCTATTTATACCCGAAAAATGCATCGAATCTCCTCCATAACTTCACAAATTCTCGGCAGTGAAAGAAAATATTTTCGGATATTTTCTTTCCTGTTTTAGCTTCTTACACGTTTTACAACTGCAACTCTCCTTGTTTAACTCTTACACGCCTCTAGCATTCTCCTAGCACATTCCAAACTCTCCCAGCAAAATCAGACGCGTGAAAATCTTCCCCTGGTGTACGTGTTGCTTTGTTTACTTCTACGCGAGAATCCAACCAATTTTAATCGATCAAATCACTCATGATAGTTTTGTTGGAACATACCACAACTACCCAACAAATTTCAGCTCTTTAATCAACCCAGAACTCCTTCAAAATTCGATCGGAAATTACACAGTTCGGTTTTCTATTTTCCCGCCAAAAATGAAATTCAAAAGAAGAAGATGGGTGCTAAGGATGAATTTGGGATCGCATAACCTTGGGTGCCCCTTAGCCAAATCTGGGGTCCGTATAGCAAATGTCCTCCAGGGGTCCAAATAGCACTTTTTGAGCAACTTTTTCCACACAAGTGTATTTCTCCAAAAACACCTACACAAACATAAAAACACCATAATAAGTACAAAATCAAGCACTAGCAATAGAGACACTGAGGACAATTCCTCTCCAATATCCGCTTTTGCTACCATATAGGAGTTATGGATGGGATCTGAGTAGTATGGATGAGAACGGCAAACAGTTTACATGCCTCGAGTACTACTCCTACATGCTCTAGGTATATATAATATTAATATTTAACAACTACACTTTACAATTGAAATTACACATATTATGTTGACACAAATAATATAAATAACTTATATATTTGTTGCCGCTATTGTTTGACAGATTCGAAGTAATGACGCTTCGCTTCTTCTTCGAGGTGGAAGAATACTACAACAATATGTTGTGGATAACTGGGTGAAGATTGATTTGTCTAGACTTAGATGGTTATGGGATCATCAAGAGGAGATAAGAGCTGAATTGCATCAAGGCCTACAAGATGCACGAATGGCCGGCGAAACCAGTGCAAGTAAGTTAATAGATAATCACTTTTTTTTGGTCCAATGTCGATTAAGCCTAGCTACATTCATTTTATTCTTCATTAAGCCCAGTAAAATGTTATAGGATAGTGACAAACAGTTAAAAGGAAAGTACTCCCTTGAAATATGAAATATGTTTTTTTTTTCATGACAGAGAATCTTGGTCAAAGGAAAGTGTTTCCTTCCTCATACATGGGCAGCCCCCGTGACATGTACCAGCGGTATCAGGATGCAACGGCACTGGTGCAAAAGTATGGAAAGCCTGATTTGTTCATTACAATGACTTGCAACCCACTTTGGGATGAAATCGTGTCCAACCTGGGGTGGCGTCAATGTGCAACGGATAGACCTGATCTGATTACAAGGGTGTTCCATGCAAAGCTTGAAGAGTTAAAGGTAGATCTTTTTACCAAGTCAATATTTGGCAGAGTAGCTTCCCATGTGCATGTTTTTGAGTTTCAAAAAAGAGGTATGCCTCATGTTCATATGTTTATTATTTTGAGTGAGTAAGACAAATTACAAGGTCCCGATGATTATGATAAGATAGTGAGAGCAGAAATACCTAACCCTAACGAAGAGCCAGAACTACACGAGTGTGTGAAAAAGTGGATGATTCACGGTCTGATGATTTTTCAAAATGGTTGTAGTAATAGTGGTAAAACTGGGTCTTTTCAGACTTGTGAAGAAAATAATTTTTTAGATGTAAATTAAAAACAAAAGATAAAACAAATTCAAAATTCAAAATTATGTAAATATTACGGAAAGACCAGGGTTTAGGATTTCACCATTCACCAAAATTCATGTGATTCAATAATAATTATTATCATGCAATTCTAGACATTATAATTCAAATCAAAAACAATTATGATTCTAATCATTGCCTAAATCAGATTTTTAAAACATCCATTGTTAATCGCAAGCATGAAATATCAAAAGCAATAAGCCAAGCATATTTCATCAAGAGAAAACACAATTAATTAATAAAAATCATTTATTCAATTTTCATTCGGTGCAATTAATCATAAAAGGATTGCATAAATAAATTTAAATGAATTTTACCACATAACTTTTGGAAGAATGGCTTCCTCCATCACCCCTGGGATTGGGTTTAGCTCCTCATCCCAAAAACACACTCACAAGATAAATTCATGGCTAAAATAGGTGTTTTTATTGATGTATATAAGATGAAACAGGAATTAGCAACGCTGTAGAAGTGTTACAACGTCACTGTTACAAAGGGGTAAGTGCTATTGAAGACTGCTGTAAACGATAAGCCTTTACTGCTGTAAAAGAACGACACTGGTATTGTTATTTAAGACTGCTAAAGAACGACTGACTATGTGAGTCTGTTCTTCGTGTTCTTGAATAATCTCATTGTTCTTCTCGGGCAGTTTGGAGAAAAATCACTTTCCTGTTGATTCACGTGGTTCTGTTGGATATTCTCTCGTATCCAAACTATTCTCTGACTTGGAATGAACTGAATTGGTATATATCCACGCAAGAATATCCCATAAATCTCTCTGACCAATCCCAAACCCTAAAAAGAGAAGCCGTATCCTGTTGGGACTTTGATCAATTATTCCGAATTATCCAGCCCAATTGGATGGGTCTAGACGATTGCATTAGGCCTGTTATGTCTTCTAGAGTCCGTAGGTACCAAATACACCCGTTTAATCTCCTCGGAACTCGCTAAGAATTCAACTCCAAAATTGTTGTCGCTGCAGCCAATTCTTCCCGCCAATTTCTGTTTTGAATTTTGAAGATGACCTCCCCCTATCCAGTTCCGGTGTCCCTTTAGTACATGCCCTGAAATGGGGTGCCCCTTATCCAAATTAGGGGTGCCTTTAGCAATTCTTCTGGGATGTTTTCTGCACTTTTTCAGGGTTCCTCCGGGGTATTTTTGGTACACTATCAACGGCAATCCAAGGGCCACATTTTTAGCCAATTTTGCCGCAAAGCCTTATTTATCCAAAAACACCTACAAAAGCATAAAAGACCATAATAAGTACAAAATCGAGCACTAATAATATACAAATGAGATAATTAGACACATAAATGTGTCTATCAAATACCCCCAAACTTATTATTTTAGTCCCGAGCAAATCAAAACTACAAAATAAAATCCTAACTCACTGTCGCAGGCATCGTCGATTGCATTTAGCGTATGCAATAAGCCTTTAAACCCCTAGGTGTCCCTAGTGGCCGAGTTATAGTCTCGGGAGGGCTTACAGAGATATACCCACAAAATTACTCCAGACCTAGCTATCTACGCAGAACCTTGGAAGCACTAAAGAATCTCCTTGGTTGGCATACTTATTGACTACAGGAAGTACCCTGATGCGAAATTCCAATTGTTGTACACGAGTTTGCACTCAAGCATACTAAAATTCATATAAAGTGACAGAGCTCTACTCAGATAGTTGCACTATTGACATCAATATCCGGAGTCAAAACTAATCACATGGATAAATCAAGAAGATGGATATAGAAAAACATAGATGGTTTTGATGTTTACTAAGTGAACGACGTTTTCCATATCTGTCTGAAGGCCTCCGCCAAAATGAACCTATCCTAATAGATTGAGGTACTAGTCTGACTAATATCAACAACCTGACATATACAAGGGAACCAGTGGTCGATAACCTAACTCTAGGTCAACACAACTGGCATATACAAGGGTACCCGTGGTCGACTTTATTGAATTTATTCTTTTTGGTCAAATGGTCTGGTCTCATTTTCTTTTCTTTTTTAAAACTTCTTTTTTTTTTTCAATTTTTTTTTCATGGTATCTCAATCACTCTAATTCACCCTAGCATTGGTAACAACTTGAATCGTGAGCCCCACCAAATCACTTAGAAACATATTTAAAAAGAAAACAACATCAAAAAAGAAGTGAAAAGGACTCAACGAGATATGGTGAAACTATCATGTTATTCCTAACAACTGAGCTCTGTGCTTTTATGAATAGACTCTTTAGATGTTTCCATCTAATCAGATTGGTTCCTCAACTCCTACAACCAAAATGCTTCCATCCACTTAGATTAGTTAGTGCAATCCTCAATAGGCATAAATTTCTAGGTTCTGGAGTTTATTTATTCATACTGCAACTAAAAAGTTTCTCCCATACCCCCAAACTTAAATCTAACATTGTCCTCAATGTTCTAAAGATAAAATTAAAAGCATGAACAAGGAAAAACTGTTACTATTTGAAGCAAAAGAGTTAAGGAAAGATATTACCGTGTTGCATGAGATTGGGTTACCTCCCAAGAAGTGCTAAGTTTAAAGCCCTCAGCCAGACATTGGAAAGGATTAGTCAACTCGAACCGTATAACAATAGCCGAAATAACTGTGGGTCTTCAAAACCAAATAATGCTGACCAAAAAAAACCGCAGTAAGCCAAGAAAATGAACAAGAATAGCATTCCCTTACCTAGTTTCCTGATTAAGAAATTTATATCTAATTGTGGTTCAGGTTCTATGAAAGGGTCTACATAGAAAATTTTCATTAGCTGCGTTTCTTCATAGGTGGGATCCGAATCATTAGGTCATAGAGTCTGGAAAAACTCAAATATGATCTTAGAAGCGCACAATAATGACCTAAATAACTGAGGATCCTCTAAGTCAATAATATTTGACTTACGTAATTGACCACAATGAGAGTAGTGGTCATTCTTAAGCAAATGTGTCGTGACTAATTTCCTAAAGCATTTAGGTTTAGTCTCACAACTTAATATTCGACACATTTGGAATATAAACGTTCCCACAGTTGGAAGAAAACTATTTGGTGGGAAAACAAAGTCAATCTGGGGATCATATCCTGGGCAAACCACATCAACCATAGGATGGGTTTCTAACGACTGAACTTCTTCCTGGACATCATTAGGTTCGGGAAAACGAGTATGAAGGTAATCTTGTAAAATTGTCGAGGCAGAGATATCAAGTCCTAAGTGAAGGGACTTTCTGAGAATTAAAGGTAAGGCACTAGGAAGGTGATAATCACCCCCAAACTTAGAGTTTTCAGTGTCTCTAGATAGACTAGTTACAATCTCCCTAATTTCTGGATCATTAGATTCTTGAAAATGGTCAATTGATTCTTCTAATTTATTATCAGGTAGTGCATATTTACTCATCTCTACGGGTATATCTTCTTCATCTAATACTATTGTTTCTAAGTCGCTAGACTCTTAAACAACATTTTCGGAATAAACCCGTTCCTCTAAATCACTATCGGCTTCGTAATCAAAAGGAAAAACTACATCGTCTAAAACGGTGGTATCCCTAATCAAATCCTCGTCCTTTTGAATAGGTGAATAATCATAAAAATTATTTGTATTTGAACTAGAAATAATATAATCATTGTAAAGCTCAATTGGATTAATAGATTCCTGATCACTATGCCTACATATTTCAGATTCTTCATTACTACTATCCTCATCATCATAATAGTACAAAGATGATTGAACCTTATCTAAATAAGTAGTGTCTTTTATTCTAGCCTCATCCTCTAAATTAGGCAAATATTCACTATTGATATCAAGGGTAGAATTAGAAACCCTATTTTGGAAATTTAGATTATTTCGAGCAGCATTAGCCAACTGTTCATTTTCTGCCTCTAGACGTGCCTGAATTTCACTGAGCATAACACTTATACGTTCACCACTCTCGTTTATCATCTCAGAATATCGTGTACACTCTTCCTTTGAACTATTCATTGCAGCTAAACGTTTATACGTCCTTTCAATCCGTTGTTGGGTCTCTTCTAGAGATGGAACAGGTTCAGAAATATCATAATCAGGACTAGTTTCCAAAAACGAGTAACTAGTACTACAGTGTTCCTGATTTTCTTGCTCGTAAGACCAATTCGCGTGTGGATAGTAATCAAGCTCACAATGGTATGAACCATAACCTTGAAAAGGTTGGCGTTCCCAACTACTATTCCCACCATGGTCATAAAACTGATGATGTCCATATTCAAATTCAGGTCGATACTCATTGTATTGTCTTCTATCATACCAGTTCGACATTCTTAATTGCAAGGGAATTCTACACAACCACAAACAAGGCCGACTCGACTCCACCAAAACAAACCTAAAGATTTCTAGCAAACAAAAAGCATGATGGCTTCACTTAGATTGTTTCTAGACTTGCTTTTATCTCTCGGAGGGGAATTCGTTACAATTTAAGCAAACCCCTCTGGAATCAATCCGAGTCAAAGTAAGTTGAATTGAGGCGAGGGAAACTCAGTGGAGCTTTGATACCCAAGGCCTCACCGCTATCACAAGGCGGCGCAGTCACGCATTCAACTCACAGAAACCATCATGAACTTCGAGGTGTGCTTAAGAAAGTAACCAATATCCTTCGAAAATTTTTCCTGATAAGCGCGATACCCTATCGGTCTCGTTCTAGTCAAGTTTTAAGCTTGGGTTCGCGTTAGGTTTCGTTTTCCTAAGGCGGGAAAGAAGGGAGCGGTGATGAAATCCGAACCCTTATCTTGTATTGGCCAGTCCTTGCCCTTTACTAGGAATTTAAAAACAGTCCAAATTCGTCCTCAATCAATGAATCACCTTAAGGAATACAGTAAACCCGCTAACAGGGGATTCGCGGGTGTTTCGAAAGCTTACCTCCCGTACCAGACGGGGGATGAACCGTTGAAGTCGACTCGGGCCACGACTCCTATGTCATGTACGAACCCGAGGGGCCGAGACGATATTGTAATCGTCGTCCTTCCCTGCAAACAGTTTATATTTAAATTTTTTTTTATTAATAATAAGACCCTTCCGTGGGGTTAAAAAAATAAAATAAAAAAAAATGTCCAAAAGTCCAGAATAAATTCCAAATAAAAAGTCCAAAAATTATGAAAAATAAAGCCTATTTACATATTCTAAAAAAATAAAAATAAAAGCTATATACAAAAAAATAATAATAATAAAAATTAAATCCTAAAAAAAAATTATGTCTTTTTTTTTCTTCTCTTTTAGCTTTTTGTTCCCAAGTCCTTAGTATTCCACTTCGAACCTGTAAAAATCAAAGACACAAAAAGAAACGTAAAGAGGAACAAATAAAAATAATAATAAAAAATAAATAAAAAATAAATCTAAAAAAATGCTACCTAAACACAAATCCGCGTCGGCGGCGCCAACAATTTGATGATATTTCAAGATGGTTGTACTAATAGTGGTAAAACTGGGTCTTTTCAGACTCGTGAAGAAAATAATTTTTTAGATTTAAATTAAAAATAAAAGATAAAACAAATTCAAAATTCAAAATTATGTAAATATTATGGAAAGACCAGGGTTTAGGATTTCACCATTCACCAAAATTCATGTGATTCAATAATAATTATTATCATGCAATTCTAGACATTATAATTCAAATCAAAAACAATTGTGATTCTAATCATTGCCTAAATCAGATTTTCAAAACATCCATTGTTAATCGCAAGCATGAAATATCAAAAGCAATAAACCAAGCATATTTCATCAAGAGAAAACACAATTAATTAATAAAAATCATTTATTCAATTTTTATTCGGTGCAATTAATCATAAAAGGATTGCATAAATAAATTTAAATGAATTTTACCACATAACTTTTAGAAGAATGGCTTCCTCCATCACCCCTGGGATTGGGTTTAGCTCCTCATCCCAAAAACACACTCACAAGATAAATTCATGGCTAAAATAGGTGTTTTTATTGATGTATATAAGATGAAACAAGAATTAGCAACGCTGTAGAAGTGTTACAACGTCACTGTTACAAAGGGGTAAGTGCTATTGAAGACTGTTGTAAACGATAAGCCTTTACTGCTGTAAAAGAACGACACTGGTATTGTTATTTAAGACTGCTAAAGAACGACTGACTATGTGAGTCTGTTCTTCGTGTTCTTGAAGCTCTTCAATGGCAGCAGCAGCAGCAGCACTGTCTTCTCTGTAATCGCTTCTCCTCGGCTCTCATGGACTCTAAACTCTCTCCTAAGGTTTTTTTAACCCTTCTATGATGAAAACACGGCTATTTATAGCTATCCAACTTCCTAGAAACTTGATCAAATCCGAGAATAATCTCATTATTCTTCTCGGGCAGTTTGGAGAAAAATCACTTTCCTGTTGATTCACGTGGTTCTGTTGGCTATTCTCTCGTATCCAAACTATTCTCTGACTTGTAATGAACTGAATTGGTATATATCCACGCAAGAATATCCCATAAATCTTTCTGACCAATCCCAAACCCTAAACAGAGAAGCCGTATCCTGTTGGGACTTTGATCAATTATTCCGACTTATCCAGCCCAATTGGATGGGTCTAGACGATTGCATTAGGCCTGTTATGTCTTCTAGAGTCCGTAGGTACCAAATACACCCGTTTAATCTCCTCGGAACTCGCTAAGAATTCAACTCCAAAACTGTTGTCGCTGCAGCCAATTCTTCCCGCCAATTTCTGTTTTGAATTTTGAAGATGACCTCCCCCTATCCAGTTCCGGTGTCCCTTTAGTACATGTCCTGAAATGGGGTGCCCCTTATCCAAATTATGGGTGCCTTTAGCAATTCTTCTGGGATGTTTTCTGCACTTTTTCAGGGTTCCTCCAGGGTATTTTCGGTACACTATCAACGGCAATCCAAGGGCCACATTTTTAGCCAATTTTTCCGCAAAGCCTTATTTATCCTAAAACACCCACAAAGGCATAAAAGACCATAATAAGTACAAAATCGATCACTAATAATATATACAAATGAGATATATTAGACAAATAATTGTGTCTATCACGGTCCATGTGGTAGTAAGTGCATGAGGGATGGTAAATGTAAGAGAAACTTTCCGAAAGAGTTTTCTGAGTGCACCGTGCAAGGAAAAGATGCATACCATGTTTGCAGCGAACGCAATAATGGACGACGCATACGCAAGAGTGAGAGTTTTGAAGTATATAATAGGATGGTTGTGCCTTATAGCCCTTGGTTATTACAAAAGTATGATTGTCATATAAACGTAGAAATTTGCAGTAGTGTGGATAATGTTAAATATCTTTACAAGTATGTGTATAAGGGTCTGGATTATGTATCTTTCGGAGTGCAACCAGAAGACCACGACGAGATAACAAGGTACAAAAATGCAAGATGGGTTTGTGCTCAAGATGCAATGCGGAAGATCTTTAGCTTTCCTCTTTACAAGGTCTATCCTTCGGTAGTGAGATTACAGATACATCTTCCCAATCAACAGAGTGTCAGGTACTATGATTACCAAATGTTAGATGAAATTTTGTCCGATGAGAGGAATTTGAGAACAACTTTGACAGAGTTCTTTGTGACAAATGCTTGCGATCCTAGAGCGAGAGAGTTCTTATACCGTGAATTTCCAGAGCGCTATTGTTGGGATACAAAATCCAAAGAATGGAGAAGAAGACGAAGTACGCAGAAGTCTATAGGGAGGGTTTATACGGTACCTTCATGTGCAGGAAAGGTGTGGTTCTTAAGACACATTCTGAACCACATCACAGGTCCTACTTCTTTTGATGATCTATTGTTTGTTGATGGAGAGAGATGTCGGACATTCAAGAGAGCTGGCGAAAAACTGGAACTCTTAGAGAATGATCAGAGTGCGAGAGCGTCTTTGGCTGAAGCAACAACAGTAAAGATACCGTCTTCTCTGAGAAGAAAAATTTCCTCTATCTTGAACTTTTGTAATCTATCAGGCGTGAGAGAATTGTGGGATTAATTTTCAACAGCGTGGTCTAGGATTACTCGAGTTCAAGCTGTAGCGCCCCCTAAGCTAGCAGCTGACTAATCCAAGAGATTAACTAAATAAAGAGGCACTACGAATCTAATTCAAATACTTAAACATTCAATTAAGAAATCTGCTACAAAACTTATCCCAAAACTAACCCCGCTCAGAATATATATACATGAACTTCTCTCAAATGATACAAATACAATAGTCAATTGGTTTACAGATACAGTAAACAACATAATAAACATAGCAGAAGTTAACTAATTAACGGAGTCAACACTTGTGGCTTTCGCTGCGCATCTCTGATCTGTCTCTGAAAACTGAAAGTGGGAATAATTAACATTTAACTTCTAAGTAATCATAAATAAGATTAAGAAAAACAATAATGTTTTCCCAGACATTAAATAGTGACCAAGTCACTGAGATACACAAACACGAATATGGACAATCTCTTTCTTCAAACAATGTTTACTATGGTTGTGCAATTCCGAACTCGCAAATCCACACCTAATCATAAATATGGATGTCCACAATTTCGTTGTGAAATTCCGAACTCGCAAATCCACACCTAATCATAAATATGGATGTCGACAATTTCGAACTCGCAAATTGTCGACCGATATAAGCATAAAAGCTGAATTCATGTAGGTATAAATATGAAAGAGCATATCCTCACATAAGTAAACAAACATGTATATGGACAAACTCCTTCTTCAAACAATGTATACTATGATTGTGCAATTCCGAACTCGCAAATCCACACCTAATTGTAAATATGGATGTCGACAATTCCGAACTCGCAAATTGTCGACCGATATAAGCATAAAAGTTGAATTCATGTAGATATAAATGTGAAGGAGCGTATCTTATATACCACAAGTGGAAATTCGTATTTCCCATAACAATTCATATGACAAACAAACATTACAAGTCCTTTCCAAACCATGGAAAGATTCAAAGAATCAACAAAATTATCATAATGCAATTTAAATAAAGCATGGAATGCATAGACAGACAATGCATGGTTTGTGAAATATAAAATTTTATAAAAGAAACAACAATGGCTACAAAAGAGTCACATGTATTCCCACCTCTTTTGATGAAAAGCCACGCCTACCTCGAGATCCATGATCCACTGGTCCATCCTTAATCGATCGTTGTTAAATAAACTAACTGTTAATCACACAAGCACTCTAAGAATTTATCCAAAAGGATGATACAAGGCTCATACAAGTCTATTCTATGGTTCTAAGCCCATTTATGACTTTATACCTTTTTATTATCTATCTTTAACATATCTAAGGTTTACTAATACGATTAGGTTGGTTCTATAGTCCATTAGATAAGTCTTGTGAATATCTACAACTTAGTAGAAGAAGCCAAAGGCTTATTCGGACCATAAAGGGTCCAAACATCTAATTAAGAAACACTTATTCTAAACCCAAGTCCACTACTCCAGCACATTAACATAAGGCATGGTCCATATGAGTCAACTAACAGTCACTGACGGTCAAAGGGTCCACTAACGGTCAACTTCAGTCATGGTCAAGTCAAGTCTATGGTCAACAGAGTCAGGGTCAGGTCAAAGTCCAGGGTCAATGGTCAACGAGTCAAGACTAGTGACTCAGTGGGTCAAACCCGTTTCAACCCGATTCGACTCAGTCAGATGGACTAAGTCAGCTAGAGTCAGATCCTGACTAGGATGAATGGCACAAGGCCACCAACTCTTGCACAGGCCAGAGCCATTGCTCAGGCCAAAGAGCACTAATGCACAAACATTGTACAACCTAAAATTAATTACAACTTCTACTCC
This sequence comes from Papaver somniferum, assembly GCF_003573695.1. Taxonomy (NCBI): domain Eukaryota; kingdom Viridiplantae; phylum Streptophyta; class Magnoliopsida; order Ranunculales; family Papaveraceae; genus Papaver; species Papaver somniferum. The sequence continues at coordinate 46,886,181 of NC_039368.1, forward strand.
ATTACCAATTCAATTTAATATAACAACATCTAACTCTCATTGCAATATATCATATTAAATTTAACTGAACTTCATAATTGAACTTCAAATACAAGCTTAGCCTACCTGCGAAAGCAGTATCCAAGCTTTACAGCAACCACTAACAACAATTTCAATCACCACCAAACTCAACTACAAACACCTATATGTCTAACTCATAACTCAACCTCAACACAGTTTGTAACCCAATCTCTAAGCACTTCAACATAACCTAACTCAGATTCATTACAACCACATCCTACACAATCAAACTCCAAAGCAATCCACTACCTAGCCATAGTATTTCAGAGTCACACCACTTCTGTCATACAACCATGTCAGCTTCATTAACTTACAAACAACACTCATATCTATCATCTTTATCAATTACATCACCATTCTCATAACCCTGTAACTCAATCCAACTCTTCAATAACTCCATGTAATTCATCACATCCCTAGCTAAGTCACAATTATAGCTTCACTCCATTTCATCACTCCACCAAATTTATCTCTAACATCATCATCTTCTTTAGTTGTATTCGTTATTAGTTCATTTCCAAAATAAACAAAAACAACTTCTACATTTCAACTTCAACTTCAACTGCCATCAACAATACCACCAGAGCAGCCACTGCCTTCTCTACCGCAGATTCAGAAATCCATTGAAACCCCGTAACTTGAACATAAGTCTAGAAAACATACCACAGTTCCATAACACCTTTTCCATAATCATTTAAATTATTAGCTTAACAACCATTCCATAAATTCAATAATTCAAATGAGTAACTTAACTAAAATCACAGAGAAGAACAATTACCTTATTTACCAACTTTGGAGTCTTCTTATTCCATTCAACAACAATATCGTCTTCTCCATCAGTAACCCAAACCCAAAAACCCTAATTCCCAATTCTATTTAGAAACCCTAATTTCTAATTCTTAGATTCTACATCCAAACAAAAGCTACAACTGATAAATTAACACAAAACCCATCTTCAATCACCCTTCTGAAACATCAAATTCAACTTCTAATTCTTCTTTGAACTTCTCTTTCAGAAACCCTAACTTCTTTAATTCATCGCTATAAAAGCTTCACTTCGTCGATTTAACAACAACCCTTTTCTTCTCCATCCATCAACATCTCGATTCACTTCTCAATCTCCCACTAAACCCTCAATCAATTTCCAGAATTGAATCCTAATTGCCTCTCTCTGTTCATCACGAAATACTAATTATACCTAATCGTTATATTCAATCATTCACTACAGTACCAGCACCTTCAACATCTACACATCATCAACTGATTTTCTCAATTGAATCTCACTGAAAAAAACGGCCGGAGAAAAGAAAGAAGAAACGAGAATAAGAAGAACAGAGAAGCGGAAGAAAAGAAGAAAGAAGAAGAGAAAATGACTTTAACAACCGACCGAGGTTGTTAAAGTCACCCAAGAATCTGATAAGGTAAAGCCACAACGTGTCCTTGTTGCATCAAAAGCGTTTTTCCGGAAATGACGATTATACCCTTCATATTGTCTCGATGTTTTCTTCTTCGTCCGATATCTGATTCACACGTTCGAGTAGTCCATTTCGCATAACTTTTCAGGATTTATCCAGCGGTACTAGTTTCATGTCTAAATCGTTGTTAGATTAATTCCTATTAATTAATGTTCATGTTAAGCTAATCGAGTTATTATCGGCTAATACGTCTCTTGACTAGTCTAATAGCGTTGACGAGCTTGAGGTTCCTTACACAAGCAATACAAGCTCGACATTCTTATCAGATTGTTTTCTTCGCGAGTTGAATTTGATACTTAAGAAACACTATAACGATATATCTATGTATGATCTACCTCCGATTGTAGGCACATTGGGTGAGGACTTACAGATTTCGAGTCTGATTCAAGAGGAGTTTTCGATTCTTGTATCCGACGAAGACCTGTCTTCTGTCCAAAAGTTGAATGAAGACCAGTCTAGGGACTACGATACTATCATGTGAGCAATTGAGAGAAAGGAAAGTAAAGTCTTCTTCATTGATGGTCCGGGAGGTATGGGGAAGACATATCTCTATTGTGCTATTTTGGCGACTGTCAGGAGAAATGGTGGTATTGCGTTAGCAATAGCCACGTCAGGAATTGCTGCTATTATGCTACCTCGTGGGAGGATAACACACTCAAGGTTTTAGCTTCCGATGACACCGACATCAACTTCAATGTGTAGCAAACTTGGGAAGCTAAACTTTTAAGGCATGCTACCGTCCTTATGTGGGATGAAGCTACAATGGCGCATCGCTACTCTTTGGAAGCATTTGATCGGACGACGAGGGATATCACTGGGATTCCTGAACTATTTGGTGGAAAGATTCTAATCATGGGAGGTGATTTCCGCCAGGTATTACCAGTGATTCCAAGGAGTACAAGGGGACAAACAGTCGATGCATGTCTTAGCAGGTACGTTGCATTTTTTTCTTTCCTTTTAAGATAAAAAAATTTGTTTTATATTGATATGATGCGATACTTAATGTTTCTTAAACGCTGGTACTTAATTAACTTTTAAGAGGATATTGCGAAATGATATTGAGTTACATTGCATTATTAACATGTCACATTTGTGGAAAAGTGTAAATGTTTTGCATCTGAAGAAGAATATGCTTGCAGCCAAGGATGCATCTTATTCTGAATTTTTGATTCGTATTGGTGACGGGGATGAACCTTGCGTTGCTAATGAGATGATAAAGGTTTCGGAATAGATGGCCATACCATGGGTTAGTGATGCTTCTTTGTCTCAGCCTATAGATGTAACATTTCCAAACTTGGTGAAAAATGCCAGATATAGAGACTACATGGTCAATAGGGCATTGATCACACCATTTAACGAGTACGTCGAGAAGCTTAATGACCGAGTACTTAGCATCTTTCATGGAAAAGAGGTTCTGTTATACTCACTTGATTATGTGGACGACGATACTCACGGTACTTACCAACAAGAATACCTGAACAACATTGCTCCTGGAGGTTTGCCATCACACATTTTGAAATTAAAGATCAGTGCGCCTAATATGTTGTTTCGGAATGTTGATGCAAAAAATGGTCTATGTAATGGTACCAGGTTAATAATCAAAGAGTTCTTCCCAAACTATATAGATGCTGTAATAATTAATGGGAATTACATTGGTACATGAGTCTTCATTCACAGGATGTCACTGGAGCCACCTGAGAATCTGAAGCTCCCGTACAAGTTTAAACGTAAACAGTTTCCGATCTGTTTGTGTTTCGCCTTTACAGTCAACAAGGCACAAGGGCAGACGATCGAAAACACGGATATTATTTTCCCTGAACATGTGTTCAGCCATGGTCAATTGTACGTTGCTCTCTCGAGAGGAGTGTCAAGTAGCAACACAAAAGTATTAGTGACTAAAGGCACCATTGCTAAAAATAAGGGAACATACACGAAAAATGTTGTGTATAAAGAAGTGTTTTTGTCTTAGAAAACTACGAGTTACGAATACACATTCTTAATGTAAAATGACATTTATGACTGAAAAATTATTAAATGAAAAATTCAAGTTTAGTCATATTTACTTTTTGCAGATTAGATTGAAATTAGTTTTCACCACTTGGCGTTGATCGTTGACTTTGAACATTGACCAGTTGTTGACTTTAACCTTCGACTAATATACGAAAAAACAAAATTACAAAATGAACGGAACGGCAGGCGCATCGCGCGTGCGTGCTATACTAGTGTAAATAACAAGAAAACGTGAAGTTCATTTTTAGACCATCGTTTGTTGGGATTTTCAAACATAGGTCTAAATAAAATAAAAATCTAAAACTTATCTTCAATAGTCAGAGTTGTGTTATGTGATAAGCACAAAAATATTTGTTGATTTTTAATAAAATTGACGACATGGAATTATTTAGGGGTGATTCTAATGGTGTAGTTAAGATTTTCTCTAACACCTTCATATTTAGTAATTCGTCCCTCCTAATTTGGAAGACCTAACAATTGGAGATGCATTTATACTAAATGAGGGTCTAAAATCCTATATGTCATTTAAAAAAAAAGGATTTTCACCCTCTATTGGGGATGATCTAAGTCACTAATTCTTTTCGGGCACGCGACTTTCTGGGTGCAAGTTTGATTTTCTCGATTACTACGAGTTATAAGATAGGTTCAGAAATGTTGAGGACTAGGTACCCACCCAGCATTGTCAATTTCGGCCTAGATAGTTGACATCTCATTAGAAATTCTGATTTCAACATTTAAGATAACAAAATGTTTGATTTGGCCGAGACGAAATTTGGCCGAAATTGATCGGAATACAAAATTTTGGTTGAATCTCAGTTGACTCGGCTGGAATTGGTCGGAAATCTCGGTTGAAGTTTTTGAAATTTGTATGGATCTTGGGATTCTACCATTTTGAATGAAGATTTGTTTCTTTTTATATAAATTGGTGGTATTTCATTATATCTATACACAATTATAAGTGAAAATTGTTTGATATACATATTATAGGTATAAAATTCGGAAACGAAATTTTGGTAGTTGCCAATGTGATCAATTTCGGACGAGATCTCGGTGGCAATTACGGTTTCGGCGTTTAAGACAACGAAAGGTTTGATTTCGCCGAGACGGAATTTGGTCGAAATTGACCGGAATAGGCCAGAAATTTTGGTTGAATCTCGGTTGACTCGATCTTGGGATTTCTACCATTTTAAGGCTTATTCTTATGCACATGTCAAACAACTGATTTTATCACTTTAGCACCCACTATGGGTATGCCAAAGTGCCAAACATATATACCTATGTTCCGGGAATGGCAGTTAGGCATACACAACAGAGTCTCTAACGAGCGATAGAGTGTCCATCGCTAGATGGTCAAAATATCGCTCGTTGGTCATTCCAGTGCCAGTGCCAGTCTTATTGTCGCTCGCTGAGTTGATCATCGCTCATCAGTTCCTCATCCAACGGCTACAATCTCCCCCATCTCTAAACACGCAATTTTAAACTCATTTAAACTCACACGAGAATTTCTCAATCTCCAGTTCTTTTAATCACTCTTCCAATTCCTAAAAGAGCATGGCTGATAATATGATCATAGTTGAGTTCGTAGCAAACCAACATGCTGCCAAAAATCAAAGAGTTGTTAATCGTGCTAGTGTACGAAGTCGAAATAGGAGGCGATTACCAAAATTTACTACTGAGGAAGATGAATGTATTTGCAGGAATTTGTTTATTTTACTGAGACTTTATTCGTAGATGAATTCAGTCTCCAAACATTTTGGGTAAGGATTCATGGGAAATTTCAAGAACAAACAATGAACTCCAATAATCGTGTTGTTTCAGGGTTGAGTCACTGCTTCACTGTAATTAATAAGGAAGTTATTAGGTATGTTATTTTACTTCAGCAAGAAGGTCCAAACATGAGGGATGGTGAAACCATGATGGAGCTTCAACAAAGGTGTCATGCGGAATATCATCGCATCTACGAAAAAGACTATTTGGAAGTTATTTCGAGATTTTAAGAGGGTTTCCCAAATATAATCTAATATTTATGTTTTAATTTCTTAAGTGTCCACTTTAGTCTAAGTATCAAGTTTTAATATTTGTCTTACTTTAGTTTAAACTAAAATGTAACTCTAATTAAAATGTAAGATTGAATTAAGAATAAAATTAAGCTTAATTCATTAAACTTCGAATTAATCATTAATAGTCATTTTACAAGACATAAAACTATACAATAATAATTTGAAATATATAGTTTAAAAATAAAAATTTGGGACAATGTTCTTCATCTTGTTAATCTTCTTCATTTCACAAAACTTCCAATCAATACGCTCATGAATGAAGTTTCTTTTGTTTATCTTCTTCTTTGGCTTCAAATTTGTTTTTCCTTGATTTTCCTTGCTTTGAACTTTTCTTTGCCTTTTCTTAGTTGCGATTTTGACTTGGTTAATATCCAAAACTCGAAGACTTCTGCTTTTTACTTATTTCTTTTTAACTATCATATATCTTCTTAACGACACCTTCAAGCACTACTCCAAAAAATCAAGTTATGTTGCCGAATCAAGTTGGGTTTGAAATGGTGCCATTTGGGAAAAATTGAAAAAATAAGTTAGATTGAGAAAGAGAGAAATATAGAAAAAAGACATAAAAAAATTGTGTAATTTTTTGTTTGAAAATTACCTATTTATAGGCGACAAAGAATTAGTTGTTGGCGCTACATTTTATATCGAGCGATATTCATGGTACCGCTGGCGATATTATCTATACCGTTTGCTAGAAACTATGTCGCTCAGTGGTATTTTCATTGTGGCACAACTCGTTTGCCATGCCACCTGGTATGTCAAACAAGGTTTTTTTTGCCATGTGCATAGGAATAGGCCTAAATGAAGATTTATTTCTTTTTATAAAAATTGGTGGTGTTTCAATATATTCATACACAAAGTGATATATGTACGAAAAATATTTGATATACGTATTATAGGTATAAAATTCGAAAACGAAAATTTGGTAGTTACCAATGTAGTTAATTTCGGCCGAGATCTCGCCGGAAATTCCGGTTTCGGCATTAAGATAACAAAAGGTTTGATTTTTTCGAGACGGAATTTGTCCGAAATTGACCGGAATAAGCCAAAATTTTTGGTTAAATCTCGGTTGACTCGGCCAGAATTAGCCGGAAATCTCGGTTGAAGTTTTTGAAATTTGTATGGATCTTGGGATTTCTACCATTTTGAATGAAGATTTATTTCTTTTTATAAAAATTGGTGGTATTTTAAAATATTCATACACAGAGTAAAATATGTACCAAAAATATTTGATATACATATTATAGGTACAAAATTCGAAAACGAAATTTTGGTAGTTACCAATGTAGTCAACTTCAGCCGACATGGCCGAGATCTCGCCGGAAATTACGGTTTCGGCATTAAGATAACAAAAGGTTTGATTTTTCTGAGGCATAATTCGACCGGAATATGTCGGAATATTTGGTTAAATCTCGGTTGACTCGGCCGAAATTGGCCGGAAATTTCGGTTGAAGTTTTTGAAATTTGTATGGATCTTGGGATTTCTACCATTTTAAATGAAGATTTGTTTGTTTTTATAAAAATTGATGGTATTTCTTAACGTATGAGATTTTTTTTATGTATATATTATAGGTATAAAATTCAAAAACAAAATTTTGATAGATAGTAGTTACTCCGAGAATCTCCCCGAGATAATGTTGTACCTGTGTCTCGGTCCCAGCTGACCAGGACCGAAATCCAGAATTTACAACATTGCACCTACCCTATAGTAGGCGAGAGATAATTATTTGGGTGGAGTCAGGGATGAAGCCATGGAAATTCAGTATTGGATTCTAACAATTTTTTATGACATTCATAACTTTTTTGGCCCCATAGTGATGTAAAAGTTCAATTCTACTCTACATCTTTGCACCAACAAAATAAACAAATTACCCTAAATCGAAGCATATTCCTAAAGTCCAAAATTATGTGGGATATGTAGACCCAAATTCACCCCTTGGCTCCGTACTTGGGTAGAGTGATTTGACACTCTTAACTCTATGGAATTCAAGGAATGTGTCCATGGTAGAGGAACTGAAATCCCACTATGGGAACTTCTTCAAAACTAAAGAGATTGGGAAAGAAATATCTAAACCATGAATATTGCAAGTTACAAGAAGTAGATAGACTTGATGGAATTATGGCTCAAAAATACAAGGACTAGATAGTCATGTAGAAAATTGACAAGTGTTACCCTCAAGGTGCATAAACTCATACACACAGTCATCATCTAAAGAAGAATTATTATTTATTTATTTTTTGGTCCGAAAAGATTGTTTCACGTTTGACAAAAAACACTATCATAAGCTCTGGAATATTACTCATTCCCACATCGTTTGGTTGGAAGAATTGGATTTCTAGGAATCCAATTATGGGGCAATCTAATTCCTGGAATTGAATTGAAATCCAAAATAATTAGCGTTTGGTTGAGATAATCCAATTACTTTTGTTTTTTATCCTAGAATCCAATTCCATTGCACTACTAAACCAATACAATGGAAATCTATTATTTTGAAGGGAATTGGATTCCTAGGAATCAAAATTCTCAATTAATACATAAAGTTGATTTGGGTTTTTTGGTTCAAGGAATTTGATTACCAAGAATCCAATTCCTTGAAACAAACATGTTGTCCATTTGAAAGTCCAAAAGTAGGTCAACTTTTTATAAAGTATCACCCATGTGCGCGTTGGAGAAACAGTTGGTCGAGTGAATTATTAACTCTTATACCAATTTAACCCCCCTAGTCGAGTTAGGAATAATGGTGTTAGGTTATGTTAGAGTTTATAGGTACACCGTATAACTTGCAGTGTAATACCCGGGATAAAAAATGGGTTGAAGTTGTGTTTTGGATTTGCCCATGACATTCTCTTTGTTCAACCCTCTCCAATATGGGCTCTATAATATAATTGATGTTCTGGATCAATCTTGATTTTTGATGGATAAGAAATGATTTTAACTATATCTAATTGATGATCACCTACTACTGTTATTGGGTTTTGGTAATCTTGAGGCAGAAATTACAAATGGATCACATGCTTTTCATGTGATGACTTTCATAAGATCCTCAGCCACCGGATTTAAGTCCACATAAACCACATGCACATAGAGTATCTAAGTTATTTATCTATGACGCTTGATACTCCAGTACATCCTCACACTTGATACATAAACTTACTGTTTATGATGAAGTTTCTTCTCTTCATATTGCTGATACTAATGGTTAGATCCAAGTAAAACACTAAATGTAGTCTCACCATTTGCAAAATTGTCCATGAGAAGATTTTTGTTACATATCTTTTGTTGATGGCGTTTGTTATAGGTTATTTCCATGATGTTCGGTAAATTGGTTCATCCATATATACTCATTTTTCATAAACAAGTAAGGATTTTTGTTATGGTGGTGATGTTGTGAAAGGTTCTATTTTTGGGTGTGGTTTGATTTTGTTTTGATTGGTCTACCCTCTATTATATATGCTGATATAATAGGTTCTCTATACAGATAAATTCAACAATAATTGGGTTGAGATTCTGGTATAGAATCAAGAGGATAACATGTCTAGTGCTTCATTGCATATCAACGATGATGAATTATGATGTATACTCTTTAATCAGGAAATTGATGTAGAAGAAGACATTATTTTTCACCTTAACTTGGAACGCATTCTCTGTAAGTAAGAAATTAGAACTTGTACGTCACAGATTCAAAACGTCACTGCTTATATAGTGATTACTATCCAGCTCAGATTTTATAGAACTGGCATTGTTTTATACGTATGTCTTAATCAGTTATCCATTTAAATTTATACTGCGATAAAATAAAATACAATACCCAGTTTATTTTATACATCATTCTTAATGTGGTACCTATTTAATTTTATACGACCATCTGAAATATAATAATGTTAACATGTTGTCGCGGTTTAGGAAATATTTTAAACCGACCAATTCTTAATAAAGCAACACCACTACAAGACAAGGTTTAAAAGAATCACAACTGCATCATGTACATTGTACAACTGCTTTTTAGCCCTCTTTAAATATCTTTCATTTCCTATTTTCATGTAATTATCGTGTGCTTGTTACATTAATTATATGCCAATGTTGTAAGACTAGCGCATAACTTCACAATGCGAACAATATTTATTTATGAGCCAATGGTCTTTTTTTATTTCGTTTCAACTGCATTTATGAATTCCAGGATATAATGATAGTAACAAGTATTACGTTGTAGTTTTCTTTCTCATTAACTTCTCCATGCTTTATCTATCTTCTAATCGTACTTGTACTCTCGCATTACAGTCATTCCAGGAATATGAAACTTTTGCAGTTTTGCTAGAAGTAAAGGATTGGAGCTGCATCTTAATTCCATGGGCGGCGCCAATTGAAAATTTTGTCATATAGTTCATGTCTTGTGATCTTCCACTAAAACATTCACATTGTTCATTCTTTTCACTTTATAATGGAGCTATATTTGAGTATGTACCAGTTGTACCTATCCACATGAATGATGATAAGGAGTGCCTGGTTAATCTTATACTCTTTTGTTTTTACACCACACGTTATGTTTTCACAACGTGGTTGCAATCTTTCATCACTTCATCGCACATTCCTTAGTTTCTTTTATATAGAAAGTTGTGTAATTTGTGTTGTTGGATAAATTTGTTCATACATTATACTGTCCAAACAACAAATGGCATGAAAAAATTAACATATAATGGGATTTCAAAATGTCGTATAAACAAATATGGGTACCCTGTCGGGAAGGTTATATAAAATAAATTAGGTCCATTATTGGTTGGACATATAAAGTAAAATGGATAACTAAGTCAGTTGAGCATATTAAAAAAAACATAAGACTAATCCATTTAATATTCGTTTACAAAGGATCTATCTATAACTTCATATGTTCAAGCGAGAGTTAATGCTATAAAAAAGTTTAAGTTGGTGTATTCTTCTCATTGATGATCCTCTTTTATCTTCAAACTCAATATCATGATTAAATACTGTCGAAGCTACCCTTACATGTTAGGTACGACTTCAGAACTTTCATCTTACTCGACTAGGTCATGCATAAAGGATAAATAAATTGATCGACATTTTCTTGAGTGTATGCATGACTTTGTAATTTTAGTAAGAAAACAATGCTTCAAATATAAGTTCACAAGAAATATTATATGATACTGACTAAGAAAATGCAGTTAATAAGTCTGCACCCACAATGAATTACTTAGATTTATGTCAGTGCCACCTACTGTGTGCAGTTCCATTTCGTCAAAAATCTCTTTAAGGTGTTTATTCTTCAATTTACGTGTATTCACTCTCTAATTACCATTGTTATATAGTTGTTTCAGAATTTAAGAGAAAAAAATCCCCCTCACTAGTAGACCTTCTAACCAAAATAACAACCCAAAAAATTTCAAGAACCACATATCTCAAGAAATCTCATATTCATATTCAAGAAAATGAAAATGAAACAGAAACAATGTGAAATTATGATGGAAATATGTCGATTTAAGAGGTACCTGGGTATGCCATTGTTAATTGGGAAAAGTAAAAAACAATGTTTCACACATCTGCTTGATAAGGTGAAGAATAGGTTATCAATCTATAGAGGCAAAACTATGGCACAATGCAGTAAATCCTTAATGATAAATATTGTTACTAATACCATTCCTTCTTATACTATGAGCTGTTTTCAAATTCCAAAAGATATTATAAATGAGTACAATGTTGTGCAAAGGGATTTCTGGTGGGGTTTCGAGGAAAAAAGGGGCACCTATATTACCTCATGGAAGGACTTGAACTTGCATAAGGATATTGGAGGACAAGGTTTTAAAGATTTGGATATCTTGAATAAAGCTCTTCTCATAAGAGCTGCCTGGAGAATTTGTATAAATTCAGATGAAGTATGGGCCAAATGTATGGCAGCTAAATACCTCCCTGGTACCAGTATGTTGCATGCTACAATAAAGAAGGACTGTTATTGGGCTTTGAAAGGGTTACAGAAGAACATGGATTTCATTAAACAACACAACTGTTGGAGTGTTGGTGATGGTTCTGATATTAAAATTTGGTTGGATGTCTGGATTATAGGCATGGATGTACCTCCTACTCCAAGACAGGAAGCTGAAGATAATGAAAACTTTGTTTGGGTCAGTGAGCTATTTCTTTCTAATACCAGGGAATGGAATATTGATCTGGTAAACCATCTTTTTGATCAACACACTGCAGATTTGATTATCAAAATGAGAGTATCAGTTTCTACAACTGACAAGCTGATCTGGAAACTAAACAAAAATGGGAACTTTACTCTAAAATCTTCTTACAAGAAACTTTTTGAAGACAGCTTAGGCTCAAGGAAATTCTCAATCTTTATTCAGGGAACTAATACTAAATGGAAGGACTTCTGGAGAATTAACACTTGGCCAAGAGTTAAACATTTCTTTTGGAAATGTTTAAATGATATGCTGCCAACTAGAGTTAGATTACAAAGACAATGTGGGTATATCAATAAGATGTGTGCACTGTGTGTAATCAACATGAAGAAAGCACAATGCATCTCTTTTTCCAGTGTGATTTTCCAAGGGAAGTATGGATGGAAGTACCAGGAGGTAGTCAAGCTTTGACAGGAAGAACCAGTAATATTGCTGAGGTTTTGGAAGATTGGATTTCACTTCCAACTCCACAACAAAGTCAAAATGACTGGCTCAATCTAGGCATGGTGGTTACTTGGAGTATATGGAATGAAATATGTGAGGTGATCTTTCAGAATAAAAAGGCAAACCCCAAAATCATAGCTAGGGCAGCTCTTAGTTTTGCGAAATATTTATCCTCCATATCTGACAAAGCAAAATCCTGCATTCAGACCACTTCAGTTATCTCGTCTTCTACAGCAAAATGGAAACCTTATGATAGTTCATATTTAATTGTTAACTGTGATGCTTCTTATGATGGTAATACTTGACTAACAAGTATTGGTGTGATTTTACGTGATTTTGCAGGCATATGGAAAGGATGTCGTGCAGAACACTATGCAGGAGTAGCAGACTCAGAGAGAGCGGAATGCTTAGCTATCCACGAAGTTGTGGCGTGGTGAAGGTGTTTGAGGGTGAAAATGGTTTCTGCTGATTTTGGTAATTTCGGGTGTGTGGGTGAGCAACAAATTTAAACCCTAAATAATGTACTACAAGGGAGTACTTTATATTCGAGAGATCAATCCGTACAAGTCCAGCCTAAACCAAGAAATGGTCGTTCCAGACTTGCTTCGGTCACAAAGTGAAGGAGAAGGGTTGGTTTTGGGGAGGGATGCGAAGAGAGTGTTGAGACCAGAATAGTTGATTCTGGAAGAGTAGTTTTTTTACGACTTGTATCAGAAAGTGGGAATCTAACAGATGGGAAAGCTAGCAAATTTTTTTCTGAGTGTTGTATGCTCCTGACCAGAACTTGTTGTTCGGTGGAAATAGGTAAGACCTATTTATACAAGTCGAAGTGAAACGTACTCTGGTCTCGTAAGAAATGGAAAACAGATGAGTAAATAGGAGGAGGTGGTAACTGGTAACGTATGGAATTGATATTCCATAAAAGAAAGTGTTTTTCCATTACTCCATGTATTTACTAACCGCCTCATCCTTATGACACTATCTTGTAACGGGCGTAGTGTACACCGCACGCTGTAAACCGCCAAACCAATACCCAATGAGCATCCCCCAGTTTGTGACATGTGTTGATGTCTCGATTGTTTTCATGTAAAACATGTAGCATGTTGTTGTTGTCTGGAAAGTTGAGCTTGGGAGACTTGCTATCTCGGTGGTGACCTTCGACGGTCGAGATTTTGCATCTAAGATGGAAGGGTGGCCGTTGATTGTCACACGCCTTCGTTTTGGCAGCCGTGAAGGGAATGCCGACATGACATGGCTTAGGCGCGGAAAGGTGGCTGGCGCGACATGCCATTGGCACATGCGGCATGGTCGGCGTTCCTTGGCATGTTTTAGGCGCGGCTAAACTAGGGTTTTGGCGTTGGGCCAAAGGTTACCATGTGTCGGTTGGTGACCTTGGACGGCTGAGATTTGCATCTAAGATGGAAGGGTGGTCGTTTATTGTCACACACCTTCGTTTTGGAAGCCGTGAAGGGAAGGCCGGCATGGCATGGCTTAGGCGCGGCAAGGTGGCTGGTGCAACATGCCATTGGCACATGTGGCATGGTCGGCATGTCTTGGCATGTTTTAGGCGCGACCAAACTAGGGTTTTTACCTTGGGCCAAAGGTTACCATGCGTCGGTTGGTGACCTTGGACGGCTGAGATTTGCATCTAAGATGGAAGGGTGGTCGCTGATTGTCGCACGCCTTCGTTTTGGCAGCCGTGAAGGGAAGGCCGGCATGGCATGGCTTAGGCGCGGCAAGGTGGCTGGTGCGGCATGCCATTGGCACATGTGGCATGGTCGGCATGCCTTGGCATGTTTTAGACGCGGCCAAACTAGGGTTTTGGCGTTGGGCCAAAGGTTACCATGCGTCGGTTGGTGACCTTGGACGACTGAGATTTGCATCTAAGATGGAAGTGTGGAAGTTGATTGTCGCAAGCCTTCGTTTTGGCAGCCGTGAAGGGAAGGCCGGCATGGCATGGCTTAGGCGCGGCAAGGTGGCTGGCGCGGCATGCCATTGGCACATGTGGCATGGTCGGCATGCCTTGGCATGTTTTAGGCGCGGCCAAACTAGGGTTTTGGCGTTGGGCCAAAGGTTACCATGCGTCGGTTGGTGACCTTGAACGGCTGAGATTTGCTTCTAAGATAGAAGGGTGGCCGTTGATTGTCACACGCCTTCGTTTTGGCAGCCGTGAAGGGAAGGCCGGCATGGCATGGCTTAGGCGCGACAAGGTGGCTGGCGCGGCATGCCATTGGCACATGTGGAATGGTCGGCATGCCTTGGCATGTTTTAGGCGCGACCAAACTAGGGTTTTGGCGTTGGGCCAAAGGTTACCATGCGTCGGTTGGTAACCTTGGACGACTGAGATTTTCATCTAAGATGGAAGGGTGGCCGTTGTTTGTTGCACGTCTTCGTTTTGGCAGCCGTGAAGGGAAGGCCGGCATGGCATGGCTTAGGCGCGACATGCCATTGGCACATGTGGCATGGTCTGCATGCCTTGGCATGTTTTAGGCGCGACCAAACTAGGGTTTTGGCGTTGGGCCAAAAGTTACCATGCGTTGGTTGGTGACCTTGGACGGTTGAGATTTGCATCTAAGATGGAAGAGTGGTTGTTGATTGTCGCACGCCTTCGTTTTGGCAGCCGTGAAGGGAAGGCCGGCATGGCATGGCTTAGGCGCGGCAAGGTGGCTGGCGCGGTATGCCATTGGCACATGTGGCATGGTCGGCATGCCTTGGCATGTTTTGGGCGCGACCAAGCTAGGGTTTTGGCGTCGGGCCAAAGGTTACCATGCGTTGGTTGGTGACCTTGGACGACTGAGATTTGCATCTAAGATGGAAGGGTGGCCGTTGATTGTCGCACGCCTTCGTTTTGGCAGCCGTGGAAGGCCGGCATGGCATGGCTTAGGCGCAGCAAGGTGGCTGGCGCGACATGCCATTGGCACATGTGGTGCGGCTGGCATGGTTGGCATGCCTTGGCGTGTAGACGTGGCTGGCATGGCTTGCCATTGGAACGGTGGTGCGGCTGGCATGGTTGGCATGCCTTGGCGCGGAGACGTGGCTGGCAAGGTTTGCCATTGGCACGGTGGTGCGTCTGGCATGGTTGTCATGCCTTGGCGCGGAAACGTGGCTGGCAAGGTTTGCCATTGGCACGGTGATGCGGCTGGCATGGTTGGCATGCCCTGGCGCAGAGACGTGGCTGGCGTGGTTTGCCATTGACACGGTAGGATGAGAATTAGGGTTTGGCGTAGATGATGTCGGTCAATGTTAAGGGTTCTGCCGTGGAACATGACACATAAAAAAAAGGTACCCTGGTAATTCTTTCGTAGGCATGCTGATTGGTCTAATAAATGCGCTAATGGTCATAGTGACGTCATGTCAGATGTGCGGTTTTATGATTTTAACCCTAAGCAAAAAACCACCATCAACAGCAGGGAACTACAAATCTCACACGCAATGTTTGAGACAGACTTGAAGAATATTGAAAGCTTCATCAACACTGCATCACCAGTTATAGCTTGGGAGAACGAAGGGATTCTGCATGATGTTACCCTTACTATGAAGTTATTTCCAAACTGGAAGTGTCGTTTTATTCCTAGAAAGTGTAATAAACCTGCAGATGAACTGGCAAAGTTCATCAGGAGGTCTAGTGTAACTCAGGAATGGCTTAACAGCCCCTCTGAAGTAATTGAAAGTTTGCTCCTGTCAGACATTATTTCATCCCATAATTAATAAAATCTCTTAATATTTGCATAAAAAAATGTCGATTTAAGAAGATAATCATGTAATAGAGAAGGTTAGGGTTTGTGAGAGACTGAGGGCCTGTTTGGTACAGTTTTGAAAAACAGTTTTGAAAAATAGTTTTCCACTGTTTTAAAAACATACCCTTTTTTCCTTGTTTTTATTTTCTAAAAATTGTTTGGTAAACTGTTTTTGAAAACAAGGAAAACCAACTAAATCTGATCAAATGTAAAGATTCGTCTAAGAGATAGTGATATTAGCCATGACTCACTTGCAGTCATTCCCAATCTCTTACTTTGTTCTGAAAAGAAGAAAAGAATAAAGAAAAGAAAAAAAGAGAAAACACAGAAAACAATAATTTGTTGTTTTCATTTTTTTGTTTTTAAAAACAGAAAACAGATAGAAAACATTTTATGAAAATGTCCTTACCGAACGCGTTTTCTCCTGTTTTCTGTTTTCTCTGTTTTTAAAAACAGAAAACTGTTTTTGAAAACTATACCAAACAGGACCTGAAATTTTGCTCGGGTTTGTTAAATGGTTAGCCGAATTTTCTTGGATTCAACTGAACCCATTAGTTTAGAAATACAAATTTTACATCGAGTGCTAAGAATATAATAACATGAAAATCCAATGTCTGTATGCCTTCGACAATTCTTGGCAGACCTAATAATATTATTGGTGCTTAAATAGCATAGTTTGTTACAAATCTTAACACTAGGTACCTTGATAATTTTGGACACATGTGAAGCAGAGAGCATGGGCCTTGCATTTAGAGCACGTGTCTGCGCATGGGGCTGGTTTTAGCACTGAATCTCCTTATTTACCAGGAGCTTCACAGAAACAAGTTTAGGAACTCAGGGTGCTTAATTACTAAATTCTTTTGCATGTACAAATTGAAGCTTACCGATGATGGATTGAAGCTAAAAGAGCTGATGTGAGGATTTTCTTCTCCTATCTTCCCTTCTCCTCTCTTTTTCTTTCTGTTTTTAAAGGGGGGAATTCGTGTTAATCACGAGCTAGTTATCTTGTTTCTCTCTTGCAAATCGAAACCTAAAGAACCCAAAATCCTTCTTCGAGAAATCACCAGTTTTATAAGATGCATCTCGTTACTATGGTGATTTGGGGTGTATTCTTGAGTTTGGAACAACAAAACAGGTTGGAGAAACTTCTTATTCTTAATTTTAGGTTGATTTTATCATGCCCTAGATCCATATTCACTAGTGAAACTATTCTTTGATTGAAAAAGGAGTAGTTCATCTAAATATTGTGTTTTATTAGTTTGAGTTTTGATTTGTTGGAACTCCTTGTTAACTTATCTTACATGATTAAACCTAACTTGAATTTCGAATTTCTGTTTTTTCTGACTACCAAAAAATATATGCATTGTTTGAACTGCAAAGTGAAATTCAGACGTTAGATGTTTGTGATTTTTGGATATGTTACTCTTAGATATATCCGGAAAACTCGTTTAAATGTTCAGGATGATCGGACATGGGGAAGTAGCATAAACTTCTGAATTACAGAGAAGTATAGTACAGAATTTTCTTAACCTGACAGAGTTTTGAGAATTAAAATGGGGTACTTGGATTGCATGGATTTGTTTGATTTTTGGATATGAAGAACCCATTTTTGTAATGATTAATCTGTAAAAATTTCAAGACAAATTAATCAAGGTAAGTACTCAACTAAAGCTAGACTCCATGGTGCTTTACTTGTTAAATTCTTAGGATTTTATAAGAAACCCAATAATGGGTGGTCGGAGCTTTTAAATTTAAGTCTGCATGCCAAAATTTGGTGCTTAGTACAAGATTACATCTACTTGAAATTACTAGCATATTGAATGTGAATGGTCATAAGTAGAAATGATGATGTATGGATGTAGTACAAACAATTTACAGAGCTACTTGTTTTCTGTTTTTATTGTGCACTGTAACTGTTTGTGAATTTGTCTAAAGGACCTAAACGGCATAGCTAATGGGTATATGATGGTATATCTTTGTCTTCTGGTCATGAACGGGTTCACTAATGGACATATATATTTAGTTTCTATAATTGGGTTGTAGACACAATTCCTATGATTATACTTTGTGGTGTATAAGTTGTTTTTCCTTCCTTTCACTATTGGTCTTATAGCTTCGTTAGTGCGTTCTATAATATTATATTGGTGCTCCACCAGCTTCACAAATAGGTACATGTGAATTTCTTAAGTTGGGTTGCTGCTAATTCTAATATGCAAATGAACTATTTTGAAATCTTATTTCTTTTAACCATCCTGGGGAAGGAATGCTGCTCGTAGTTGTTCTTAGTCGGAGGTGCTTTTATACCTCGTTAAATGTTGTGCCAGAGCTTGGCGATGAAATGAGCTGGTAAATGTAACCACCACTTGTCTCATTGGCATTGTGTCAAGTATGTCGTCCCCTTTTCTTTATGAAATCTGGTGCAAATGGGTGTATGAAGAACTGTCGTGGAACTCTTTGGCCGGATCATTATGTACTAGCAGGTCTTTGCATATTTATATTATCCCTGTCAGATTTCTTATTTGTGTATCAACTTCCTATTCTATCTGTAATGATTTTCGTAGGCTGGTAAAATGAAAAGAGTAAGATATAGATTTTGGTTTGACTTGGTTACCCTCGATATTTTAGTTTGTTAGCTAATCACTCACTTTGATTCCCCTCTAAACTCAGTGATGTGAACTTTATGGTATATATGACTCATGGGTCTGAACTGGAGGGGTAAAAATGCACCATTTTGGTATATACAAAATGTATAGTGTTGGATTATTTCTTCTCTGACTTCTGTAGAATCTGTACTCTGTACTCATGAGATTGATTTTCTATAGACAATTGAAAGAATGGAAACTCGGCCTATTATTCAAAAAGGATATGGGATTCTTCAGAGATGCTATCTAGAACATTTTTCTTAGGACGCCTCGGCTAGAGTTCCGCCGACAGGTTGGTATTCTTAGTTTTATTTTAAGTCATACCAGTGGTTCCTAAATAATTATGTTTGGCTTGCGCCTATCGGTTTCAAAGGATGAATAATCAATTATTGTTTCTTTCTTTTCTTTTCTCTTGGTTTGTTCTCATTGTTCATTTCATATACCTCCGTATTTACGACGCAGTGAGTTTATATCTTGATTTCTAGAATTATGTTTGGATTAGGAACTTACTGAAATATCAATGTTTTCACTTATCACCTTTACTAATTAGTGGCGTAACTCATTTGAGGTTAGATATGTCTAGCCTACAGGGCCAACTCGAAAGTACAACATTTGGACTGCCATTTCTTAGTTATACTTTGCCATTGTAATATTACTGTAGGAGATGCACGGTTGACCTTACTCGATATGGGTAAGTACAGATTTAGGTCTGGTGGAAAAGAAGTAATACTTTAGCCATCTTTAATACTCTTGACACCAAATTTATCTCAGTGTTTGAATGGAAATGGAAACATGTAGGAATGTGTACTCCGGGTACTAATTTTCATACAGGATGCTTAGATATTGACAAAGCTTGTACGGTGTGTACTACAAAGTAAGTAGCATATAATCCCCGTACTGTGTTAATGTGGATTGTTTTGGTTTGTTTCAATGATTCATCTTGCTTAATCATTAAGGAAATTATTGTGCATCTGTTCTCATTGGATCATCTAAGTGCATATTTTATCATATGTACTCCAACTATTAATAAATGGTTATGCAGATGGTATTACAGTATGTCAATTATAATATTGTTGGTATAGGGGCAGTGGTTTTTGTGCAATTCATACTATCCAGTTTCAGGGATGCCTGTAACTATAGTGCAGTTACTGTCATTATGGGTGGTTCATACTATCATGACGAACTACGGTCGTGCTTGATCCCTTCGAGCAACGGAGAGGGTACGTAGGCAGCCGCTATGCGGTTCAGCATAATTCCACAAGGGTGTTCATATCGTCTAAAAGTGTTGGTTTCTGTTTTGGCCGGCAGTTTATACCACCCACTCGGAGATGCTTGCAACCTTGACATTGGCAGTTGGCCGTATAAATTGTTAGAATCGGTAACTGGCCGTATAATTAAGTAACTGGAGTTGGCAACTGGCAATCTCCCATTTTTGGCAATTGGCCATCTCTTGTTTTCGGCAATTGGCCATCTGTTATATTTTGGCAATTGGCCATTTCTTGTTCGGGAAATTGGCCTTCTGTTAATCTGGGCAATTGGCCCTCTGTTTATTCTGGGCAATTGGCCTTCTGTTATCATTGGCAATTGGCCGTTTTATTTTGGCAACTGGCCGACTCTTATTCTTGGCAATTGGCCGTCTTTTTTTTTTGGCAACTTGCCGATTTTTATTTTTGGAAGTTGAAACCCTTTCGGAATTTTATGAGTACTATGGTATGGGACATATAATCATAAAATTCTAACCTTGAGACTAATGAGATTTCTACCTCGTGCAGGATTATGAATGAACACAATTTTTACTTGAGTGGCGTATCAGAGAGTCGGACCTTGTAAGCGAGTCGAAACCCAACCCGTTGGGAGCAAAAACTCTCTGGTCCGTTACAGGGTTTCAAGCAGAAAATGAAGGAGATAAAATGGAAGGATAAAATGGAAGGATATAAATACCATACGGATTTGAGGCAATCATAACTATAAGTCTCTGCGAGCTTGCAAATGAATGAGATGAAGATGAAGGAGAACTTAAAAGATAAAGTGAAGAAATAAAGAGGGCCAAAAAAAAGATGGTTGACTCGATATATTTCGACCCATTTTTCCCGAGTATGACACAGCACGGTATACCCATATAACCTATCCTAACCTAACTATTACTAGCTCAACCATGGAGGTTAGATAGGTAAAAAGGTGAATAACTCACTCGGCCGGTCCACCCCATTCTCCAACGCGCACATAATTGAGGCTTTTTCACGAGTGACCTTTGGACGAAATATGTTTTTTATTTTTTTTTATTTTCCGTTACATTGGCATGAGACCAAAAAAACTAAGCAACAACTCTCACTCCTCTAGTGACTGCTCTACCAACAAGATCCGCTCTAATAAAATGTCTAATATCATCAGGTGGTTGATGTATCCACAGTCCACACGCCCTCCATCTCATTTGATGCGCCTCTTTTGGCTATAAAGTCAGCCACATAATTAGCGTCCTTGTATCTCTGTTGAAAAGAAACAACTTCAAAATAGTTTGACAAGGCCTCGATGTCATTGACTAAATGCGCATTATCCAAGGAACCTGCACCTTCATCTTGCATAATTGAATAGCATAAGTTGAATCACTTTCAATCTCCAGCTTCTTGATTCCAATCTCTTTTCCCAGAATCATTCCATTTCTTATCGCCCAAACTTTCGTCATATTATTGTCATCATGTAAATGTGCTTTGCAAAACAAGCCAGGAACCCGCCATTATCTCCGCAAAGAATCCCTCCAATACCAACCAGGCCCTCCTGGTTAGAAGCTTCATCACAGTTCAGTTTTGCAAATCCATGTTTGGGGTAAAGCCAAGGAACATGCACATCTATGATTATGTACTTTAACATGTCTCTGATGGTCAGTAACATTAAGAAACTCTCTTGCATCTCTCAAAGCTCTTGCTAGAACTTTCATCGGTTGGAACCTTATTCCTTTGAATATATAATCATTTCGTCCTCTCCAGATCGACCACAGAATAAATGGGAGCACATATATCCAATCAACATCACCAATCTTTCCTTTAAATTTGCACCAATTCTTGAGCAGAGTGGGAGTCATGAAATCAGCAGCCGGTTGGAATCATATCCAGCTCTGAATCTTCCTCTACAAGGGACCAACAACTCTGCAATTGAAAAAAAGATGGTGAAGGGTTTCAAAGTCATTGTCACAAAGCCTACACCCTGGATGATTAGTAATATTCCAGAGCTTTGCTTTTTTTTTTCTTTTTTTTTTTTTGCAGGAACAAAAATGCCATCATTGAGAGGGATCATCAAAAAAATCTGGCCCGGGCACCGGATGCCTGATGATGCTTCCAATAGTGGCGCCCCTATGTTTCCAATTCTCTCTTTATATGCACACCCTTGACCCTTTCCATGGGCAGCTAGCTAGCCAAAGCCAACACACCAGAAACTTCACAATGACATTTCATATCTTAAATGGTTGCTTTTGAGTTTCAGCTATTCCAAAGTACATCTCCCACCTCTATAAAGCCTCCAAGGGGAAATCCAAACTCTAAAGAAACCTCTTCAAAAACTAGATATATGTGACTAGTGACTTCATCTTCCCTGGTATTGAAGTTCAAGAACTTTAAAATCTGGTAAGCTTTTTTTTTTAATTAAAAAAGTAGGGTTTTTGATTTTTCTTTTGTAATTTCAATTAGGTTTTTTCATCGTTTCTCTGTTTATGAATGTCTTCGTATCTAATATAAGTTGTGATCTGTGAAGATGTGAACATTTTTCTCTGTTCCGTTTTTTTTGTGAAATTTCTCAGCTGTTGTTTGTCAAATTGCCAAGCTGAATATAAAGATCTTACCATTGTTACTAATATTCGATTGTAATGTCAAAAGTAGAAACTGCCCATTGCACCAGTGAATTGTTGGAGTTTTGATTAAACTCAAACTACAAAAGTCTTAGGATCTGTGAGTGTAGTGGAGTTTTGATTACTATTCTTCCTCTCTGCTCTCTCTCTCTCTATACTTGATTTTCATCAAGAATGGCTGTCACAAACCAGCCCAGGTAGCTTATCAAACCCTTCTTTTGTTTTTCAATATTTGTTGATTCTGTGTGTTGCTGCTATGCATACTCATCCACGATAAGTTGGAGAAACTTCTAGAATACATCCTGGACATGTGCAAACACAATTAGTAGTTTTGAACCGGAGGACAGAGATGTGCCGGTAAGAATTAAAAAGTTCAGCGTTTTGAGTCAGTTGTATACAATACTATCATGCTAGTCTCCATACCTTGTCTTGATTTGACTGTCTGTTCATAGAACTGCTCCAATGGAAACCAGATTATCATCTGTATTGTTAAGCTGATTGAGAACCATAGGACCCTATTCTCCTTGTGAATTAGTTTGCCATTGGCCTAGGCCCTTGGAAACACACCATAATAAACTTCAAGTAATTGTGTGAGTACTACCAATGGACAACGACGGCAGTGGCACCTGGCATACATCGCCCGTACCACTGTTTATATGAAACTGCTATACGCGGCATAATGGTTAACATCAGTTATCAGGAAACTGAAAACAGGTGACATCTACAAATGTTGTCTGTTTAAAAGATGTCAGAGACCGCGAATATTATTCATAGTCGTTGTATGGGGAAACCGAGGATACCATGTGAATGGAATCAACAGTTACAGTAGTAAAACACGGCAATCTAGTGTGGATTTTTAAGTTAGGCATCATCTGTGCAAGAATATTTCAGTTTTTTTTCCTTCTTTCCATTTTTTGTTACTTTTCCATTCTCAGTGTAGGTTATTTTGTTACTTTTCCATTCTCGGTGTAGGTTAAAATTTGTTCTTTGTTAGATCGGTAAATTTTAATACTGGAATGCTGCTTGTGTGCCCCATTGTTTCTGGTGCTCTTGGTAAAACATTGTATCTCTCTCTATTATAGATACGTTGCGGCTAAGAAATATAGACCCTGGAACATGTGCGTGTATATTTCTCTTTTGGGAGTGTCCATACTTTTGCATTATAGACCTGATATACAAATATGCGCATGAAAGGCCTGGGTTACTACTTAATCAGGCACTTGTTGCTCTTGGGTTGAGTACCCATTTCTAGGTCTCCTTAGTTTTGACATCTCTATTCATAAAATAAGATTGGTTGGAGTTTTGTTTCTTAACTTACTGAAGCTTAAACATGGAATGAGTTCTTTTGACCACGTTCTGGTTTTTGTTTGTGATACAGCTAAGTTTGGAACTGTTTACAGTTCAACTGATTTTGTTTATATATATATGTATCCAGGCCTAGGGTTTGATCACATTCTCTTTGCAGTAGCAGTCTTTATTGTGCTAGAGAAAGATACCGTCTTACTCTTGGGTTAGCCAACTCTCGCCCATTTCTCTTGTTTGATAGATTTTGTGAACGTCTTCCTGATTTGATTTGTTGTAATTCCATACTACAGGAGTTTGGTTATCATTTATCAATGGTTTATTACATTTGATGGGGTTTTCGAACCTCTGTAGAATTATCTGATTACAGAAACCATTGTGAATTTGTGATAAAAAAAAAGTTGAAGGATACATTTGTTATAATATATGTATGGATTACTTTTAATATACATAATACTATAAAACTTGGGAAATTCACAATGGGGCCTGGGTCAGATAACTGAGTTGAATAATGGAGTTGAAAGCTGATCATTGAATCGGGTTCTTGTATTGTCGTTACACATTTGAGTTCTGAAGACCAACCATAAAAGTTATTTTAGGTGGAGGTCAGGGCCTATTTTCAATTATTGAGCAAATTCTTGTCTAAGTTAAGGCCATTGCTATTTTTTCTTGTCAATATATTTTCTTGGAAGCTTATGATGCACACATTTGTTGCTACCTAACCAACTGTATTAAGCACCAAACTTTTCTCATTGACTGCAGTCAAAACGGAAGAGTCACTGTATTCATACGAAGCAGAGCAGTGGAAAAAGGAGAAACGTGAAGGAGGTTTGTTAAAAGCAGTCGAAAGGGAAGTGAGGAACATGGCAGAACTAAGCATGGGATTGCTCATTGAGATTGTTGATGAAGAATGGATGAGAGATACACTCCCAGATGATGATCTTCTGTTACCTTCTGTGTTGGAAGCTCGGACCGATGACAGTGAAGATACTAATCAAGAGACTCAACCAGTGGATGGAGATACATGGCATGATCTTGCCCTAGGAAATGTACCATAAGCATCCTTTTACAGTTATGCAGTCCGTGCAGTAGCTAAGGAAGAGCAACTTGTGTTATGTAGCATTGTGTAGTTTGAAGTGCGACTCTCATAAGGACCTGCCAAACCTTTTATCAACTAGTGGTTATTTCTTAAACGAATTGCATTTCAATGTATTCCTATTTTCAAAGAGTTGTTTAACATGCCAAAGAAATAAACAGAGCAGGTTTTGTGATTCAGTGGTAGTCAAGCAGACCTAATTGACCTAGCCCCTAAGTTTGTGTACCTAATCACTAGTTAATAGTAACCTAACCCTCCACCACCACCATTAAGTCACCCCTTGTACTTTTTTCATGATTGAAAATTAGACAATTTACATATAGTATAAAAAAACCGTTAAGAAGTGTCCCCGCACAAGCCGTTGATAGCTTCTTTGACGCGTCCCTCTTTCTATTTCTCTTAACCGACGATGATGAATTTCGTCTGAAGAATCTTCAGACAAAAGAAAAAGAGAAAAAGCAAAATACATTCAGATGACTGGTCTTCACGTCTCTTCTTCCCTAAATAATCAAACCCTAATTTCATAACAAATACGATTTCCCCAGCTGCATCATCATCCCCTTAATTTCCTAGATTGAAAATTTTGTATCTACAGTTTTATGATCCTTAATTCTAAAGAAAGGGAGAATTTAGCTAGAAATATAGAATTTATAGATAGATACGTAAAGAGATGTCGAATCTGTATGGAGATTTTAATCAGAAGATTGATTATGTATTCAAGGTTGTATTAATAGGTGACTCTGCTGTTGGTAAATCTCAGCTATTAGCGAGATTTGCTAGAAATGAATTCAGTCTGGATTCTAAAGCAACTATTGGTGTTGAATTCCAGACTAGAACCCTTACTATTGATCACAAGACCGTTAAGGCACAGATTTGGGATACTGCCGGCCAGGAAAGGTCTGTCTCTTCTTCCTTTAATCGGATTTCTTTTTATTAGATTTCTGAATCTTTTTTTTCCATGATATTAAATTTTATTGCTCGATTTCAAATCTTATAATGTCTTTCGATTGGTTATACTGGGTTACAAGTAGGAACTAGATGTTCAGGAAATGAATTTGATGTCTTCACAATCATATAATATATTGAAATTTAAATCATCTTATTCGGTTCCTTTTATCTGTCACATACTGAAATTTGGAATCCTCAAGAAATCATATGCCACATGTTCATGGAAAAACTGAATTGCTGCAAAATATCCTGTGAAAGTTTTGTATATGTTGAATACTTTAACCTATGGCCACAGTATGGCACCAGGAGAATAGTGGCTTCAAAGAAAAAAACAAAACAAATGCATATGAAACATAGCGGATTGTCATGGTTTGAAGTTGTTTTTTTTTGCTGTTGTTATGTTATAATTGTTGGTTAAATTTCAACATCGAAGTCACTAACAAGCTGGTTAGGACAAGATTAAGAAATTGATGTAATCCTAAGGGAATTAGAAGTCATCTAGTTCTAAGAAAAGGAAAGACATGTAATAAGGTAATAGGATTAGGAAAAGGAATTCATAGTTCTATATATATATGAACACCAAAGTTGTGGTTGATCATATGAGCAAGATTAGACCTTGTGTTTAGTTTTGAGAGATTTTCTAAACATCAATAAAGAGAGTTGTCTTTATATAAGCTAAGTTTCATCTTGCAGTTGCCATTAATTGGTATCAGAGCTTGTTTCTGAGCCATGGAAAACGAAACCACCATTGTGGGTGCAAAACAGTTCACGCCACCATCAATACAAGTTCCAATCCTCAATGCCACAAACTACACAGTATGGGCCATGAGAATGAAGGTACTGATGAAAATTTACAAAGTTTGGGAAACAATTGATCCTGGTACATTGGACCCAGACAAAAACAATGTTGCCATTGGATTACTCTTTCAAGCAATACCAGAATGTCTTGTTCTACAAGTTGGTGAACAGGAAACTTCAAAGAAAATTTGGGATGCAATAAAGGCACGTAATCTCGGAGCTGATCGAGTTAAAGAAGCCCGTCTCCAAACCTTAATGTCTGAACTTGAAAGAGTGAAGATGAAAGACACTGATACTATTGATAGCTTTGCAGGAAAGCTATCAGAGATAGCCTCAAAAGCTGCGTCACTTGGACAATCCATTGATGAAGATAAACTGGTAAAGAAGTTTCTCAATAGTTTACCAAGATCCAAGTATATTCATATCATAGCTTCTCTCGAACAAGTCTTAGATTTAAAGAAGACTAGTTATGAAGATATAATTGGAAGATTGAAAGCATATGAAGAGAGAATCCTTGATGAAGAAAACAATGGAGAAACTCAAGGAAAACTCTTGTACACAAACTCTTACCAACAAAACTCTGCGACAAGAGGAAGAGGTCGTGGAAGAGGTGGTAGAGGAAACAGAGGCCGAGGAAGGGGAGGAAGGTTTAACTCACAAGATAGAACAACAAGTCAGAATGATCAAAACCAAGGGAAAGAAAAGAAGGATAGATCAAACATTATTTGTTACAGATGTGATAAACCAGGACACTTCTCCTCTGTATGCCCTGAAAGAATACAAAAGATGGAAGAAGCAAACAATAATGAAACAAGGGAAGCAGATACAACTCTTTTCATGCACGAAGTTGTATTCTTAAACGAAGGGAAACTAATACCAAAGAACTACGAATCAAAGGATGGAGAAGAAGGAATCTGGTATTTAGATAATGGAGCCAGCAATCACATGACTGGTAAGAGACACTACTTTTCTGAACTCAATGAGAAATTCAAAGGACACGTGAAGTTTGGGGATGGATCTTCTGTAGAAATTGAAGGGAAAGGATCAATTCTATTTCAGAGCAAGACCGGAGAACAGAAGCTTGTCACAAACATCTACTTCATCCCAAACTTACAAAGCAACATTCTAAGTTTAGGACAAGCTATAGAAGTTGGATGTGATGTTAGAATGCGACAAGATTATCTAACAGTTCATGACCCAAGTGGAAGACTTTTAGTTAGAGTCTCACGCTCACAGAATAGACTCTACAAGATAAGTCTCATGATTGGAAGGTCATTATGTCTGAATATGAGACTGGAAGATCAGACATGGAAGTGGCACGCAAGGTTAGGACACATAAGCTTTAGAACTTTAAAGGCAATGTCTCGGAACAAGATGGTTCGAGGACTACCACAGATAAACGATGAATCAAGGATCTGTGAATCATGTTTAGTTGGGAAACAAACGCGTCAAGGTTTTCCAAAAGCAATAACATTCAGATCCTCAAAGCCTTTAGAGCTTCTTCATGCTGATTTATGTGGTCCTATTACACCACAAACCCTTGCAAATAACAAATACATATTTGTTATTATAGATGACTTCTCAAGATATATGTGGTCTATTCTTATGAAAGAAAAGAGTGAAGCATTTGACAGATTCAAAGCTTTCAGAAATCTGATAGAAAAAGAGTTAAAAGAGGAAGTCAAAATGCTTAGAACTGATAGAGGAGGAGAGTTCACTTCCGTAGAGTTCAACAAGTTCTGTGAGTCAAATGGAATCAAAAGGCAACTCACAGCACCATATACACCACAACAAAACAGAGTGGTGGAGAGGAGAAACAGGACTCTAATGGAGATGACGAGAAGTTCATTAAAAGCTACGCAGATACCTAATTATCTATGGGGAGAAGCTGTACGACACTCCACATACCTAATAAACAGGATACCTACGAAAGCTCTGAAAGACATGACTCCATATGAAAGTTTGCAAAAGTGAAAACCAAATATAGATCATTTAAGAGTGTTTGTTTGCAAAGCATACGCAAAAGTTGATTCTGCAACTCTTAAGAAACTGGATGATCGATCTCAGACTCTTGTGCATCTAGGAATTGAGCCTGGATCCAAAGCTTGCAGATTATTCAATCCAACAACGAAAAGAGTAATAGTGAGTCGACATGTGGTATTCGATGAAAAAGCAAACTGGAACTGGAAAGAAACTAATGATGGACCAAGTAGGGATCCAGGAATGTTTCACATGAGATGGGGTCAAGTAATTAATGAAGGCGAATGACCCATAATCATCAATACCAATGGAAACAATGATGTTAATCAAGAAGAAGAAGAGAATAATGAAAACACTGAGAATAACGAAGAAGTAGAAGAAGAAGAAGAAGAGGAGGAGATCGATGAAATAACTCAACCCATTCCACTGCGAAAATCAACAAGACAGATACAAAAGCCACTGTATCTGGAGGATTATGTTCTTCAAGCTGCAGAAGAATGTGAGATTATGCTACTTTCTGTTAATGATGAACCAAGGAATTTTCGGGAAGCAAAGGTCTCGACTAAATGGACACAAGCATGTAGAGAAGAAATTATTTCAATCAACAGAAACAAGACTTGGTTTCTAGTTGATAAGCCAGATGGGATTCAGATTAAACAAGAAGCTTATGCAAGGAGAATTCTGAAAGAAGCAGGACTTGAAACTTGTAATCCAACTAAGATACCCATGGAGTTTGGACTTAAAATTTCAAAGGCACAAGAAGAAGCAGAGATTGATTCAACGAGTTATAGAAGAAATGTTGGATGCCTAAGATACTTATTACACACAAGACCAGATTTGGCTTTCTCTGTGGGATTAGCAAGCCGTTATATGCAGAGTCCACGCAAGTCTCATGGTGATGTAATAAAGCAGATATTGAGATATCTAAGAGGAACAATCAGCTGTGGATTGAAGTATGGTCGAGGAGGATCAAAAGGAATTGTTGGGTATAGTGATAGCAGTCATAATATTGACCAAGATGATGGAAAAGGTACAACTGGTCATATATTTTATCTAGGTGAAGCACCTATTACATGGTGTTCACAGAAGCAAGACACTGTAGCCCTCTCATCCTGTGAAGCTGAGTTTATGGCCGCAACATAAGCAGCTAAACAATCAATATGGCTTCAAGAACTGTTGGGTGAAATCAAAGGAACAGAACCTGAAAAAGTTCTCATCAAGATTGATAATAAGTTTGCAATTGCACTCACTAAAAATCCAGTGTTTCATGGGAAGACGAAACACATTCACAAAAGGTATCATTTCATACGAGAATGTATCGAGAAGGAGATCATCAACGTTGAACACATACCAGGAACTGAGCAGAAAGCAGATATATTGACAAAGGCATTAGCTCGGATCAAGTTTGAAGAAATGAGACAATTGATTGGAGTACAAGATATGTCACGGGTAAGGTTGAAGCTTAACGGGGAGAATGTTGGTTAAACTTCAACATCGAAGTCACTAACAAGCTGGTTAGGACAAGATTAGGAAATTGATGTACTCCTAAGGGAATTAGAAGTCATCTAGTTCTAAGAAAAGGAAAGACATGTAATAAGGTAATAGGACTAGGAAAAGGAATTCATAGTTCTATATATATATGAACACCAAAGTTGTGGTTGATCATATGAGCAAGATTAGAGCTTGTGTTTAGTTTTGAGAGATTTTCTAAACATCAATAAAGAGAGTTGTCTTTATATAAGCTAAGTTTCATCTTGCAGTTGCCATTAATAACCACCAATCCATCTGCCTACTTTGAGGTGACAACAGTGAGTAGTTTTAACTAATGATTTCTTTGATATCTAATTTTTACAAATAGCAGATTTATCATTTTCTGGTTGAGGTCACTGGTCCACAAAATACAAAGAGAAAATTGAATGTATGATTCAAATGCTTGAAATGATTAATCCAGTTTCCTTGTTGCAAAAGCTTGCGACTGGGGACTTGAAACTTGTAACACTGTGGAAATGTTATCATTTGTTAGTGATGTGTTCCTTAGAGATACTTACAGCAATCTGAACTTAGCTGTTAATGTTCTTTTTTCTTGTATTTCCTTAACTCACCATCCGGAAATTAAAAGCAGTAGGAACTGGACAATAAACTTGAAACAAATACATCTATGGTTATTTGGACATTGTTACTTGATTGGTATTGTAGTTAACTAGTTCAACTGGTCACATAACTTTGTGTGCTAAGAATCTCTCCATCTTTGCATAAGTACCAAAATTAAATCACAGGTGTGAGATGTGACGTGAACACTTATTCGAGAGTGTGCACAGAATTGGACTAAAGAGAGAATACTTCTACAACCATATCATTATCATGCTGCATATCACGCATTTTCTGCACAACTTTCTACCTAGTTTTGGTTTAGAATTGGTAGTTTAAACTCTAGTTTAGTTTCACCATCATTATCACATTGCAACACTGACCCACTTTATATATTTGACGCACAACTAAATTTGCCTTATTTTCAATGGCTAGTTTAAACTCCAGTTTAGCGACACTATTGCAGGAATCCAGAGGTTCACTAATATTCCACTTGCTTCCCCCCCATTAATCTTCCATCTTTCCCCTTTTAATTGTTGTTGCATAATCTTGTTAGGTACCGAGCAGTCACGAGTGCCTATTACAGGGGAGCAGTAGGAGCAATGTTGGTTTATGACATGACTAAACGGCAGTCTTTTGATCACGTTGCAAGGTGGCTGGAGGAGCTTCGTGGCCATGCTGATAAAAACATAGTCATCATGCTTATTGGCAATAAATCTGATTTGGGTACCCTTAGAGTTGTATCCACTGAAGATGCTAAGGAATTTGCTCAGAGGGAGAATCTTTTTTTTATGGAAACATCAGCCCTTGAGTCCACCAATGTTGAAACCGCATTCTTGACAATTCTGACAGATATTTACCGGATTATCAGCAAGAAAGCTTTAGTTGCCAATGACGAACAAGAATCCGCAGGAAATTCATCGCTTCTCAAGGGAACCAAGATAGTTGTTCCAGGTCAGGAGCCCGAAGGTGGAAGGAAAACAATTTGTTGTGGTTCATAGGCCTTCTCTTTTGAACAACCAAGTGTTCTGTTGTTCTTTAACTTTTTTTTTTTTTCGGCCTCACTTCTTGCTTGTGTTTTTCCTTTCTTTATTGATGAGGCGATCGTTAATTCACAGCCCATTGGTAATTTCTTACTCTTTTTTCTTACTTCTCTGTGTACTTGTAACTTGTTTAAGGCACTTGTGTAACAAAAGTTTTGAAACATCAACCCAAAATCAACTACTTGAGTACTCTAACGTCGAGATGATACTAAACAAAGAAAATGTGACATGGTAGTTCTATCCGATCAAGAATTGACATGGTCTGTAATATGTTATTTACAATCAAATACGAGCAACCCTTGGAGTAGAGGTTTGCCCATTCCCTGTCCACAATGGAAAGCTCAAAGGCTCGAACATGATGGGCAATTTTTTTTTATTTATTTTTTTTTTAATCAGAAAAAAAGGGAGATCAAGATCAGCGCGCACACAGCACTGGCGCTACTGGGCTGATGGCAAATGTTTCGTACAACTAAGAACCGGTCTCATCATATTAGTTAGGAATCAGGATCGATTAAAGGAAAAGATCGAAGAGACTGCTGCAGATCTTGCACTAATGATAGATACAAGTTGAAAAACTTGAAAAAAAAAAGAAAAACAAAAGATAGTCGTTGACGAGTCTCTTGCGACCTGTTTCAAGAGTTTGAACATTGAAGAAACATATGTGAACAACCAGAACACATCCAAAGATTTAGAAAGATTCTTGTTGTTTAAGCTTTTAATAATTGACTACTCAATTGTTGATCCATTTCAATATTTGTATAAGGTCTATTTGAAACTACCGATAATAAGTTAATGATCAGCTTTATTATATAAATCTTGTATCATTCTTTTGATAGATTGATTGTACATCTTGAGTATTTCATATGGCTCTTTGCTTTCTGGCTATGGGATAAACTTTATGTTTCGGTTTCATGATTGTCATCTTTTTTGATTTTGTGACTTTTTAATTTGGTGGGTTTCATATGTAACCTTTAGGGTCGCTTGTCAAATGATCATATGAAGCCGATTGATTAACTCACGTGTAAAGTCACGATTATACTATTACCGATTTATATTTCATAAGTTGTGTATTTATTGTACATATGAGTTTCGGATTTAGCTTTTACTTTGTGGCAGGAAATAACTAAGATCTCCTAACTTTTATCTGGCAAAGATTGTCTTGTTTTTATTCTATTGTCTTACGAGGAATAACAAAACAATGGGGGAGAAATCTACTTTGAACTGGTGCTTAAATGTCATATCTTTGTGTAGGGGTGTAAATTCGGGCAGGCCAGGTTTAATATTTGTGAGCCCGTAAACAAATTCAGGCCGGACAGGCCGGGTAAAAGTAGATAATTTGCTACCCAAAGCCCGTCCAAAGCCCGCTTTTTATACGGGCAGGCCAGATCGGGCCGGACATGCCACTGTTTTGATTTATTTTTCTTTTATTTTTTAAGTTTAAATTTTCAAATGAATGGTATTAAATGTATTTATTGGACAGGCCAGGCCGCCCGACCCAAAAATTAAGACAGGCCGGGCAGGTCAGGATTAATATTTGTGAGCCCATAAACAAATTCAGGCCGGAAAGGCCGGGTAAAAGTAGATAATTTGCTACCCAAGGACCGCCCAAAACCCGCTTTTTATACGGGCAGGCCAGATCGGGCCGGACTGGCCACTATATTTTTTTTTTTTAAGTTTAAATTTTCAAATGAATGGTATTAAATGTATTTATTTTTAATACAATATCCTTTCCTTTCAAACATTGCATACCGTAAGTGATAGTATTATTTTATATTTAAATTACAATGACAAACTTTTAATTTTAGCCTATAATAAATAATTAATTATAGTACAATAAACTTTCTAATAAGAAAATTTATTACCAATAATGTTTTTAAATTACAATGACAAACTTTTAATTTTAGCCTATAATAAATAATTAATTAGAGTACAATAAACTTTCTAATAAGAAAATTTATTACCATTAATGTTTTGAAAAGGCTAATTATAAGTAAAAACAACTATATATTTTATTTTTCTTGACACAAAATTGATAATTATAAAATGGTAACTTTTAAGTCTTTTTAAGAGGATATTAAATGATTAATGACACATAGAAGGCTTTCAGGCCGGGTATCATAATTAATTGCAAACCCCGAGATCGCCCAATAAATTAACAGGCTTTAGGCTACTTCGGGTACAGGCGGGTTCGGGCGGGTACTGGCAGGCCGAGTATTTTCGGGAATTATTTACACCCCTATTTTTGTGTGTTGTGTGGTTGTGGAAACCGGGGAAATAATTATTTTTGTTAATCTCTTTCCTAATAAGTAACTAGATCCAAAGGAGTTGAGTTCTAGAAATCCTCACAACGGGTGAAGCAACTAAGATAATGCACTCTATCTTAGGATTCACGTATGCAAACCAGATTGGTAGTAGACGCAGAGATACTGAAGGAACCGAGTTAGTTTATTTGGTCTCAAGTATACGAAGTTAGTAGTAATTTTGTATATCGGCTTAATTCTGAGTGTATTCAAAATTGGACCAGGTCCCGAGGTTTTTCTACTTAACAAAATCTTGTTGTGTGCTTTTACTTTACTTTTAGCATTATAATTATTATCTTTACTTTCGATATTATAATTATTATTTTAGTTATAATAAAGTAAACGCACTAGTGCCTTAATCCAACACTTGGGTTTGATCCTAATAGTTAGGTCCAGTCTCGGTACCTATTTTATATACTCAGTGCTACCTTGTTGAAAAGTAATCTCCTTGAAAACACTTGTATGTATTAGATTGTTAAAGGTGTGTCTTATATAGGTTGATATGGAAAAGATTGTGATGTACTTGGACCCCCGTCATTTAAGTAGTTATTCTCATTGATGGTAAAATTTACAGTTGGAGCATTTTCATACTTCAGTTCTTCAAACAAAAGAATATTTATGCAAAATATTGATGTCATTATTTGAACCAGGAATTTCAAAAAAACATGCCATATCTGACAATCATAAAAAGCTCGCAACTTCCATCACAACAATTGGTTTTGAGTAGTGACCCTTATACTGGATAAATTTTTGACGTCGTTTGTCGATTGATGTGGGCATGTACATATGTCATATGTATTTAATGAAAATTATAAACAATATTTATAATAAATAAATACTTACCAAAGATTTTAGACTCTATTTTCTAACAGAAAAACAATATTTGACTTTGACTAATTCAATTACTACATGTCGTATTATCGTTGGTTTCACATGCACGCATCGAAGGTTAGTGCATATCAAAAATTTATTCCTTTAACTGATGTCAAGCATACATCTCCACTGAAAATGAGACTGTAACTAGTACACCACAAACTTTTTCGCTCGGGAATCTATATGAAAAATCCTTGTACAATCCATACGTTCGGTCATGAAACTTACTCGAACTAACTTCCAAAAAGAACATTTATTGTAATTCGTGTTTCAAGAAACGAATTCAACGAGAACGAATCGTGTAGGCTCTTTACAGTTGAGCTAATATTATTTAGGTTTAACAATGCACAATCTGTGATATATCAATTCTTAAATATAATGCGGAAAAGAAATAACACGGACACCAGAAGTTTTATTAGCAAGGAAACTATAAACTTGTAGAAAAACTCTGGGACCTAGTACATATTGAATACATACGGATTAAGCTGTTACACCAATTAGCTACTACCAGATTTCATACTAGATGTAATGCCTGCTTCAGTTGTATGCGTGCACCTGTAAGACTCCTAGCAGAACATTGGTTCTCTTTTGGAAGTCTTTTGTAAATCTTCTAGCAGAATGTTGATTCTCTTTAGAAGATCAATACACCGAAATAGCCTTTTTGTAGCGCTTATAAATGTTGCACTGAATTTGTGCAACGGCGTTGCGCATTTTTCTGCAACGCAAATCATCCGCTGCACAAATTAAATAGCGCAACGTGTATAAACGTTGCTCAGTTGCTTTTTCAACTTTTCATTTTCCAATTTGTGCAACGGATATTCTAATTTAAGCAACGGAAAATAATTAAAGCAACTTCTATATACATTGCAAACTTTTTACTGAGAAATAAAAAAAAAATTCATTTCAAAAATCCAGCATTACAAAACTGGGCACCTGCTCCATTGAATCCAGCAATAAATTCTTACAATATTCTCTTTTCCAACATGATTACATATGTTAGAGCACTGCTAGGTCGAACTCGCATGCGTTGCTATATCAAGCATGTTTGTCAAATTTAGTTGTCAAAACTATATGTCTTCATTTCTAGACTACTTATAGATAAGTCTCGGTTTATGACAGATTAGTGTAGTTGAGCTCCAGACTCCATGGAGATCATCTTAAGAAGACGAAGAACTACTCAAGGAACCAGTGGAACTTCATTTGACTAAAAGGTATGTGGAGACTTGAATTATATATCACTCAAAATCCTATCTCTCCATCTCCTACTCTTGAGACAAAGTCGTATAAGTATGATAGTTTTCATACATACACATTTGCTATTTCCAACCGAGTTTACTCGCCTATCTTTTTCTCAAAATACATGTTGGTAAGCTTTCGCTTTAACCATTTTTCATCTTTATACGTGACGAAAGTCATGATGACGTTTCAATCTTGAAAATAGCTTTGATGAAGATAGTTGTGAATAACGACTGTTATAACATTATAGAAGAATGTTTCATTGATTGAAATGTAGAGATGAGATTATGTAATTAACCAACTATGGATATAAGCATATATAGTGTGTTCGCACATTAGTGTATAAATCCATGTGCCGGAAACCAATTGTGTGCACTTGTGCATGCGACATTGGTAAAGGAGACAGGTTGGGTACGCGTACTGGCGGAAGTTTTCTAACCGGAAATTTCTGCCGGAGTTTGTAGTTTAAAAACCGGAAAACCAGTAACCTTAGGTACACGTACCCGTACGCGTGCTCATGGAAGTTTTCGAACCGAAAATTTCTGCTGAGTTTCCAAACTCAAATCCGGTAGCTAAGGTACACGTACCCGTACACGTACCCAAGCTGGTTATTTCTCAAATCGTAAGTTCATGAACTTAAAACAATAAATCAATAAGGAATGCAATCTTTGCAAACCATGGCAATATTGTTCATGATTTCATTCAAGTGAATCAAACCGATTTTGTTTCAATTGTGTCTATGTATAAAGACCTAAGCAATTGAACAACTCTTCACCTAGTTCTTTTGAAGTCATTTGAACTAGTTGCAAAGAAGATGAATATGGTAGATATGAAAGTACTCATATGGCTAACCTCGATTAAATATTTGTGAACCAACCAAGTGTACACGTTTAGGTACGGTTACTCAAACCTAAATGAAACACATTTCATTTGTGTATGACAAGCTAAGTTTCGATCTAACGGTTGAAAGATATTAGCTTGGAGAAATCAGGTTTTTTATCTAATGGTGAATATTGAATGCTTTGTTACCAAGGTAACTTATATTGCAAACCCTGATTTGAAAACTATATAAAGGAGACATCTAGCAACTGGAAAAACTAATCCCTACACCTCCTGTGTGATACTAGTTGGTTTTGCTAGAGTCGGTTCTCCTTTAACCTTAGGTTTCTTCCCGAGACCCTGTAGGTTAACGACTGAAAGACTTCATTGGGATTGTGAAGCCAGTCGAAACTACTTCTCTTGTAGTTGAACAATCTGATCTTGCCATTTTCTATCGTACGAGTTCAATTGAATAATTTACTTGATATTTATCTCCGATAGGGAAAGATAAAAAGAAATCATAAACATCTCCGTCTCATCGTTTGCATTTCCGCAACATCTTGTTTAACTACCATACGATTAAGATTGTTGTGAGGTGATTGATATTTCTAGGCTGTTCTTCAGGAATATAAGTCCTGATTATGAATTGGTTCCTGTTCACCTTGATTTATCAAAAGACGGAACAAAAACTCTTAGGTCTATCTGTGGGAGACAAATTTACCTATAATAGACTTTTCTGTGTGATACAGATTTGTTTATTAAAGTCTTCGACTTTGGGTCGTAGAACCTCTTGGTTGTGGGTGAGATCATCTAAGGGAATCAAGTGCGTAGTATCCTGCTGGGATCAGAGACGTAAGGAGCGCAACTGTACCTTGAATCAATGTGATATTGATTTTGGTTTAACTACAACAAACCGAAGTTAGTTTGTAGTAGGCTAGTGTCTGTAGCGGCTTAATACAGTATGGTGTTCAATCTGGACTAGGTCCCGAGGTTTTTCTGCATTTGTGGTTTCCTCGTTAACAAAATTTCTGGTGTCTTTGTTATTTCTATTCTGCATTATATTTTGTTATATAATTGAAATATCACATGTTGTGCGTTAAGATCAATCAATTAGAATATCCAACCTTTGGTTGTTGATTTAAATTGATTGACACTTGGATATTGGTCTTTGGTACCATCCAAGTTATTATCCTTTTATTTGATAAAGACTCGCAGATTTCTATTTGCTTGAGTAAAGATCAAATCAAGAGATTGAGATATTAACTCATCGATATACTTTTCTCTAGATTGAGTCGGACTGTCTAGTTGATTCTATAGAAAGTATATTGGAGTTAGTCCATACATATTGCTAATCGAAATATTGGGTGAGGTTGTTGTACCCCCTCATTTTCAATTGGTATCAGAGCAGGCAAACACGTTCAAGACCTCAAAAGTATGTGTTTGTAGCGATCTGACTCTATGGACAGAGGTGTTATCTCTATTAACGTACCACCAGTCTTCGATGGCTCTAATTACTTATGGTGGAAAATTGATATGCGAGCTTTTCTCCAATTACGTGATTTTCAATCATGGGTATATGTTGTTAATGGCTATGATGCTCCCGTTGTTGCAGTAGGTAACGATAATGTTCCATAAAATATTGGCGATTACGATGCTGCTGAGATACTTTCTGTAAAGCAAAACTCCAACGGTTTGAATGTCATCATACATTCCATTACCCCAAATCTTCAGGACCATGTGTCAAACTGCATTAACTCTAAAGATGCGTGGGATATCCTAGAAACCGTGTTCGAAGAAAATACCAGTGAAAAGGAAGTCAGGCTTCAAAACCTAAATTCCGATTGTGAAAACCTTCGTATGGCAGATGAAGATTCATTTGATGAGTTTAATCGCAAAGTGTCTGAAATTGTTAATGCATCTTTTGCATTGGGTAAGACTATTCCTGAAAAGGACATTGTGATGAAAATTCTCAGATCGCTGCCATCTAGATACGAACCTAAGAAGTATGCCATCGCTGAGGGAAATAACCTGGATAATCTCTCCAGAAATACGCTGGTTGGGAAGCTTAAGATCTTTGATCACGAACACTCATCCAAATCCAAGGATGTTGCGTTCAAAGCACTGAAAGACACAAATTACTTGATAAAAGTAAAAATTTGTACATCTCTGAAGATGATCACTCTGAGACTGATTCATCATATGAAGATCTTGACAAATCGGTCTCGATGATCACAAGACATTTTAGGGATCTTCTGTTGAAGAGAAGTAAATGGTTCTCCAGAGATAAGCCAAAATAATTAGTCAAACCTCATAATCGTATTCCTCCTAAAAACGGGGACACAGATGAAACTGATGACGAGGATATGCCTCAGTGCTTTAAGTGTAAATGGTTTGGTCATTTTGCAAACAAGTGTCCAAATCGTAGAAAATACACTAGGAACAAAGGTCTTGTTGTAACACTTGATGAGATGTCTGATAATTATGATTCTGATGAAGACAAGAAATTAAGTGTTGCTCTTCTATGTGAAAACATTGATTTTGATAAGTGTAGTAATACATATATCAATCTTGATGGCTTTGTAGAAGAAAACCCAATCAAGATGGAAGAATCAATTGACCCTTCTTTTGGAAACTCTATGTTTAATGCTTCAGGATCTACTTTGTGCCTAGCAACTTGCACTTCACAGGCGCCTGAATCATCTTATGCGTTGACATGCTCCTATTTTTCTCTAGGGTCATGAGCTTTCAAAGTGTTTCAAGTACAAACACAAGATGAGATATGTCAACAAGCTTCAACGAATAGCAGATCGGTTAGCTACCAAGCTTAAATTAGCGGAGAAAACAGCTGAGGTATGTAAGATCTTATCTTCATCGAAGAAATTAGTTTCCAAGGATAAATTTAGACCATTAGAGAAGAAAACATGGTCTAAACATAAGGTAAGGTAGAGTTCCGTGAATTCCAACAAAAAGGGTCATGGTGGACAGATTGTTTTCACCACAACACAACTTGATTGTGTTGTTTTGTGCATCTTGTCTCATGTGCCTGTTCAAAAAAGAGAAAAGATCTTGCAAACCTCAGGCTTTAAAAAATAATTTTTTTGTTTTTTTTTTTAGCTTTGTCTTGTTTGGTTTTTGGAATTCCACCATATCACTGTTGATATTGGAAATGACCGTTTTTCCAAAAGAAGAGGGTTATTATCGACAACTCTACTCTTTATAGGATTGTGAGTTGGACGTGTACGAACCTGTTTAAAGGATTCGAAACCCTACATTCCTTTTTCCTTCTATGATATTCTTTATATCTTAAGACTACTTGTTGAGATTGTGAATTCCTCTCACAAAATCGGTTGCATAAGGGTACTCCAAGCATCATGTCTTCTGATGGAAAAGATATCAATATTGAAAAAGCGGGGGTACAACAACCACACCCAATATTTCGATTAGCAATATGTATGGACTAACTCCAATATACTTTCAAGAGAATCAACTAGACTCAATCTTAATAAAGTATATCAAAGAGTTATATCTCTCTTTCTAGATTCGATTCTTACTCAAGCAAATAGAAATCTGCGAGTCTAATTGAATACAAGAGAAATCACTTGAACGGTGCCAAAGACCAATGTTCAAGTATCAATCAATTTCAATCAACAACCAAAGGTCGGATTTCCAATTGATTGATTATAACGTACAACCTGTGATATTTCAATTATATAACAAAATATAATGCGGAAAAGAAATAACACAGACACCAGAATTTTGTTAACGAGGAAACCTCAAATGCAGAAAACCCCCGGGACCTAGCCCAGATTTAACACACACTGTATTAAGCCGTTACAGACACTAGCCTACTACAAACTAACTTCGGTATGGACTGTAGTTGAACCCCAATCAATCTCACACTGATCCAAGGTACAGTTGCGCTCCTTACGTCTCTAATCCCAGCAGGATACTATGCACTTGATTCCCTTAGATGATCTCACCCACAACTAAGAGTTGTTACGACCCAAAGTCGAAGACTTTAATAAACAAATCTGTATCACACAGAAAAGTCTACGATAATAGATAAATATGTCTCCCACAGAAATACCTACAAATTTTTGTTCCGTCTTTTGATAAATCAAGGTGAACATGAACCAATTGATAACCCAGACTTATATTCCCGAAGAACATCCTAGTATTATCAAT
Source organism: Papaver somniferum (assembly GCF_003573695.1). Classification (NCBI taxonomy): domain Eukaryota; kingdom Viridiplantae; phylum Streptophyta; class Magnoliopsida; order Ranunculales; family Papaveraceae; genus Papaver; species Papaver somniferum. The sequence goes on from NC_039368.1 coordinate 46,927,310, forward strand.
CACCTCACAGTAATCTTAATCGACGCGTCGAAAGAAGATATTGTGGAATCACAAACAATGAGACGAAGATGTTGGTGAATACTTTTATATCTTGCCTATCGGAGATAAGAATCTTAAGACAATCGTTACGATTGTACTCAACACGATAGAATATGAAAGTCAGATCCCATAACTACGAGAAAGTAGTATCGGTCTAGCTTCACAATCCCAATGAAGTCTTTAAGTCGTTAACCTGGTTTACAAGAAGAAACCTAAGGTTAAAGGAGAAACGACTCTATCTAATAAAACTAATATCACACAGGAGGTGTAGTGATTAGGTTTCCCAGTTGCTAGAGTTTTCCCTTATGTAGTCTTTCAAATCAGGGTTTGCTCAATGTTAGCTTAGTAACAAAGCATTCAATATTGACCGTTAGATGAAAACCTGATTAGATTCAAGCTAATATATTTGTTAGAGCATTGCTCGGTCGAAATCGCATGCGTTGCTATCTCAAGCATGTTTGTAAATATTAGTGATCAAAATTATATGTCTTGATTTCTAGTTTACTTATGACTAAGTCTCGGTCTAGGATAGTCAAGTGTAGTTGAAGCTCCAGACTCCATGGCGATCATCTTACGAAGGCGAAGAACTACTCAAAGAACCAGTGGAACTTCAACTGACTAAAAGGTATGTGGAGACTTGAACTTATCTATCACTCAAAAGTCTATCTCTCCATATCCTACTCTTGAGACAAAGTCGTATAAGTATGATAGTTTTCATACATACACATTTGCTATTTCGAGCCGAGTTTACTCGCCTATCTTTTTATCGAAATATGTGTTTGTAAGCTTTCTCTTTAACCATTTTCATCTTTACCCATGACGAAAGTCATGATGACGTTTCAATCTTGAAAATAGCTTTGATGACGATAGTCGTGAATAACGATTGTTATAACATCATAGAAGAATGTTTCAATGATTGAAGTGTGGAGTTGAGATTAACATCTATGGATATAAGCATATATATTGTGTTCGCACATTAGTGTATAAATCCATATGCCGTAATCCAAGTGAGTGCATATGTGTGCATACGGTATTGGTGAAGGAGACAGGTTGAGTACACGTACCCACGGAAGTTTTCATACCGAAAATTTCTGATGGAGTTTGTAAGTTTGCAAACTAGTAAACCAGTCACCTTAGGTACGCGTACTCACGGAGGTTTTCGAACCGAAAATTTCTGCTGAGTTTGTAAACTCAAATCCGGTAGCTAAGGTACGCGTACTCAAGCTGGTGATATCTCAAACCGGTAGTTCATGAACTTAAAAAAATAAATTATAAGGAATGCAATCTTTCCAAACCGTGGATATATTATTCATGAATTGATTCAAGTGGATCAAACCGATTTTGTTTCAATTGTGTCAATGAATAAACATCTAAGCAATTGAACAACTATTCAACTAGTTCTTATGAGTCATTTGAACTAGTTATGAGAAATATGAATACGGTTAATATGAAAGTGCTCATATGGATAACCATTGGTTAACTATTTGTGAACCAACTAAGTGTACACGTTTAGGTACGGTTACTCCAACCTAAATGAATGCATTTCATTTGTGTGTGTGACAAGCTAAGTTTCGATCTAACGGTTGAAAGATATTAGCTTGGTTGAATCAGGTTTTTCATCTAACGATGAATATTGAATGCTTTGTTACCAAGGTAACTTAGATTGCAAACCCTGATTTGAAAACTATATAAAGGAGACATCTAGCATCTGGAAAAACTAATCCCCACACCTCATGTGTGATACTAGTTGGTTTGCTAGAGTCGATTCTCCTTTAACCTTAGGTTTCTTCTCGAGACCCTGTAGGTTAACGACTGAAAGACTTCATTGGGATTGTCAAGCCAGACGAAACTACTTTTCTTGTAGTTGACCGATCTGATCTTTACATTTTCTATCATACGAGTTCAATTGAATAATTGGCTTGAGATTATATCTTCGATAGGGCAAGATAAAAAGAAATCACAAATATCTTCGTCTCATCGTTTGTGATTCCATAATATCTAGTTTCGCTACCATACAATTTAGATTATTGTGAGGTGATTGATAATACTAGGTTGTTCTTTGGGAATATAAGTCCGATTTATCAATTAGTTCTTGTTCACCTTGATTTATTAAAAAACGGAACAAAAACTCTTTGGTATTTTCGTGGGGACAGATTTATTCAATTGTATAGACTTTTCTGTGTGAGACAGATTTGTTTATCAATTCTTCGAATTTGGGTCGTAGCAACTCTTAGTTGTGGGTGAGATCAGCTAAGGGAATCAAGTGCGTAGTATCCTGTTGGGATCAGAGACATAAAGAGCGCAAATGTACCTTGAATCAGTGTGAGATTGATTAGGGTTCAACTACAGTCCAGACCGAAGTTAGTTTGTAGTAGGCTAGTCTCTGTAGCGACTTAATACAGTGTGGTGTTCAATCTGGAGTAGGTCCCGAGGTTTTTCTGTATTTGCGGTTTCCTCGTTAACAAAACTTCTGGTGTCTGTGTTATTTCTATTCCGCATTATATTTTGTTATATAATTGAAATATCACAGGTTGTGTGTTGTACCGATCAATTGTGAAATCCAACCTTTGGTTGTTGATTGGAAATTGATTGATCCTTGGATATTGGTCTTTGGTACCATCCAAGTTTTTATCCTTGTATTTGATAAAGACTCGCAGATTTCTATTTTCTTGAGTAAAGATCAAATCAAGAGATTGAGATATTAACTCCTCGATATACTTTTCTCTATATTGAGTCTGACTGTCTAGTTGATTCTCTAGAAAGTATATTGGAGTTAGTCCATACAGATTGCTAATCGAAATATTGGGTGAGGTTGTTGTACCCCCGCATTTTCAATCTTTCAACCGTTAGATCGAAAACTTAGCTTGTTACAAACAAATGAAATGCACGTTTTTAGGTTTGTGTAACCGTACCCAAACATGTACATTTGTTGGTTCAACAGTATTTAACCAAATGGTTAGCCATATGAGCACTTTCATATCAACCATATTCTTCTTCACCGTAACTAGTTCAGATGACTCAAATGAACTAGTTAGAGAGTTGTTTAATTGTACAAATCTTATATAACTATACATGACACAATCGAAGCAAAAACGATTTGATTCACTCGAATCGATTCATGAACTTTATAGGCACGGTTTGCAATTTGCATTCCTTAGTTTATATAAATATAAGTTCACAAATAATCGTTTTTAGATATAACCAACTCAAGTTCGCAGACTTAAGTTCCCGGAAGGAGTTCACAAACTCCAGGAGATATTCTCAGGATGAGAACCTCTGCCAGTTCGCGGACTGGGTTCGCCGACTGAGTTCACAATTCTTGTTCCGATTTTCCTGATCAAAAAAGTACGCATACTTTGGTTCAAGGAATAAGGACTTATACATATATGTGTTTCCACACAATGCTTATATCCAACATGGTTATATAATCTGAACTCTCATTTCAATCATTGAAACATTCTTAGAGGACGTTATATAGTTGTTATTTACAAACTATTTTTCATCAAATCCATTTTCAAAGTGATTGAAACATAACATGACTTTTGTCACTAGGTAAAGATGAAATTGGCCAAAGTGAAAGCTTACCAACACATATTTCGAGAAATAGATACGCGAGATAAACTCGGCTCGAAATAGAAAATATGTATAATCAAAGTCTATACATCAAAACGACTTTTGTCTCAAGATAGGAGATAGAGTAGATATACTTTTGAGTGATAGATAAGTTCGAGTCTCCACATACCTTTTAGTCGATGAAGTTCCACTAGTTCCTTGATAAGTTCTTCGTCTTGTATGATGATCACCATGGAGTTCTTGAGCTCAACTGCACTTTCTATCCTATTCCGAGACTTAGCTATAGTAGACTAGAAATCAAGACTTATAGTTTTGATCACTAAAATTGAAAAAAATGCTTGAGATAGCAATGCATGCGAGTTCAACCGAGCAGTGTGATGGTATTTTTACAGTGGTTGTAGAAGTGGTAAGTAATGGTTCGTTCAAGACTTGTGAAAGCAACTTTTTTAGACTTAATTTTTATAAATAAAAATAACAAACTCGAATAAAGAGTGTTGTGAGAATTATGGAGAGACTAGGGAAAGGATTCCGCTATTTACCAATTCCAAAGTGATACTAATTATAATCATGCAATTCCACACGTTCAAATTGATTCTCAACTATTGCAAAAGTAGATTTTTAGAAACAACAAATGTTAATCCAAAGCATGAGACATCAAAACCCTAGGCTAAGCATGTTCCATCAAAAGAAAATACAATTGTTTAACAAAAATCATAAAATCTATTTTCAATCTAGGCAAATAATCATAAATAAAAATTGCACAAATTAAATAATTAAGAATTACCACTTTTTCATCGGAAAGATAGCTTCCTCCGTCGCCCCAAGGATTGGGTCTAGCTCATTATCATGGAAACACGCTCAAAATTCATTTTTATTGCTCAAAGGGTGTTTACGAAGATGAAATGGGAGAAACAATGATAAAACCGGGTTTGTAACAGTTTTATTTGTTACAAACTGAAAAGAACGATAGAACAGTACTGTCGCTGATTCTGTAGCTCTACGACCCACGCCTGTGTGTCGTTACCACTGTTGATAAACGACTGTCTTGGATGGTCTGTTATCCGTGTTTTTCAGATGAGCAGCAGAAGAAAAATATTTCTGGTGGTTCTGATTATCGCCTCTGTCTTCTCCTAAACTCTCCCAAAATCCCCTCCTCCTCTATGCTACCCCAGAGTCGTATTTATACTTAACAGGGCCAAGAATAACTCCTCATTACCCCACGAAATCTCCCATTATACGGCAGTGAAGAAAAATGTTCGCGGGTTTTCTTCCCTGATTTTCCTTCTCATGCGTCTGCAGATATCTAACACACTCCAAAAAGATTATACACGCACCAGATAACATCAAACACGCCTCTACCACAAGATAACTTCCCAAAATAACGAGAAGTCCCGAGAATATTTCACAAAGAATATATGGGCCCTGTTTTCTTCAAATGAGAGAATCGACCTTCCTTTTCTGAATCAAATGCAGTGATCACCCCTGTTTTAACATAACAGATCAATACCAATCCAGTTCAAGCCAAGAATATCGCCAAATATCTTCATCAATCTTCACAGATTAAATGCAGGAAAACACGAGTTTTTCCTCACTCCCTGTTTTTCTTCCAAATGATTATCTAGCCCAACTGGATCGATTCCAGCGACCCTACCACTCCTGTCTAGTCCAGAGAAAAATACCCAATGATTTTCAGCCTTTTAATCTACCTAAAACACGTTCAAATCGCAAACCCTAATTATGTTCTTCCGCTGCAAAACCTTCCCGCCAAAACCGTAGTTTGAATTGGAGAAGATGGGTGCCCCTTAACCGTCTGTGGATTGTAAATAGCATGTGTCCAACGGAGGTGTCCCTTATAAATTGAGGTGCCCCTTATCCAAAACTGAGAGTCCGAATAACATGCGCCCTCCGGGTGCCAAAATCAACTTGTCGAGCCGAATTTTCCAAAAATGTTTATTTCCCAAAAATGCCTACAAACACATAAAATACCAAAATTAGTACAAAATTGGGTGCCAACAATACTGAAAATTGAGGACAATTCAGTCACAAAAATGTGTCTATCACAGTGCTCTAACAATCTCCCCCTTTGTCAATTTTAGTGACAAAACTATCAATACATATGGAATACAAAAATAAATGATAAACTTTTGTAGCTTCTATTCCACATGCCTAATCTTCAACATTACTCGAAATCTTCGTCACTTCCAAGTACTCCAATGATCCCAAAGGTTGTAAGTTCAGCATCATCGTTGTTGAAAATCCGTAGCTATAACTGATCGAATTTTAGATAGTGGTAAATAGAGTTTTCGTTCACTCGGACTTGATAAATTGATTTTAAGAATTAATAAACTAAAATAAAAGAAAAATATATACAAAATATTGTCACAGTACGAAGAGAGTTACTGGGACTAGGATTTCGTCGAATTCATAACATAGGGTTCAATTTATTTATTCTCAACAATTAAAGCTCAATAAATAAAATTAAAATGGACTCTGATTTTTCCAAGATAGATTCTCAAAAGATTAGTTGTAAATCCTAAGCATGATGTATAAAAATATTTAAGCTAAGCATACCTCTTCAAATTAAATGACAACCAATTAGTTCAATTCATACTTCAATTAAAATTAATGCAAAAGTCTTAAAAAGAATTAAATAATTTTACCCATGTATGAAATTCGTCTTCCTCCATCGTCCCAGTGTTGGGGTTTAGCTCATCATGTTGGAAACACGCTCAAAGTATGATTTCATTGCTCAGAAGGTGTTCACAATAATGAAATGGGAGAAAAACAATTAAAACAGGGTTTGTAACAGTTATATTTGTTACAAACCAAACTGTTACAGAGAATGATAGAAATGAAGTATCGCAGGTACTGTAGCAATACGACTGTCTTTTATGGTCTTATGTTCTTCGTCTTTTTCTTCACCAACAGAACTGGTTCATCTCTGCAACTCTGATTTCTTCCCCAATTTCGTCCCCTAACTCTCCATCTTCCTTATGAGACTCGTACTTCCCCTTTTATACATAACAGCGCAACAAATCTCTCTCAATCACTCCCAGAAATCTTCTCTTACTCGGCAGTAAAGAAAATTATTCTCCGGATATTTTCTTCCCTTTCTTCTCTTCCCACGCTGTCAACCAGTGCTGAATATTCCCAAATTAACTCTTTCACGTTTCCTCGGCGACCAAACTCTATCCAAACACGAGTAGCACACGTCTATACAAACTGAAATTCTGTGATTATCTTATCTGCACACGTACTACCCTGTTTGACTTCAAGTCCATGTTGCGGCTCAATTTCTTCAATTTTGATGGACTTACCAGTCCTGTTTATCTGCAATAGGCCCAATCCGATCGATAGTAGATCTTTAATCTCCTAGAAGTCGTCCAAAACCAAAATAGCAAAGTCGGGTTTTCAAGAAACACACAAGTCCCTGATTTCTTCAATCTGAAACTCCGGTCAAATCTAATCCAATCCATTGATCATACCCTGCCTGTTGATCTTAATCAAGTCGTCACAAGCAATTTCAGCCATTGAGTATGCTTAAATCACCTCCAAAACACAAACCCTAATATCTGCTAGTGATGAACACAATTTCCCGCCAAAACAGGAAATTCAAACGAAGAGGAAGGTCAACCCTTATCCAACAGTTGGGGTGTGAATATCATTTGGGTACCCCTTAGTAATTGAGTTGCCCCTTATCCAAAATTGGGGTTCGAATAGTAGGTGTCCTCCGGGTGCCTTTATCAACTTTTCGAGCCGTATTTTCCAAAATACCTACAAACACATAAAACACCATTATTATTACATAATCGAGCACTAACAATACAGAACATTGAGAACAAAATAGACACATAAATGCGTCTATCAAATACCCCCAAACTTATTATTTGCTAGTCCCGAGCAAATCTAATCTACGAAATAAAACCTAACTCACTAGGTGGCCCTAGTGAACAAGTTAATCTCGGGAGGGTTTACCAGAGGTGTACCCACAAAACCTTTACTCCGGACCCTAGCTATCTACGCAAAACCTTGGAAGGCACTAAAGAATCTCCTTGGTTGGCATACTCTCATTGACTACAGGAGGAAGTATCCTGATGCAAAATTCCAGTTGTTGTACACGAGTTTGCACTAAAGCATACTAAAATTCATATAAGTGAGATAGCTCTACTCATATAGTTTCTGTACATCATAACCGGCGTCAACCAATCACATGGAAAGATTAAGAAGATGGATGTAGAGAAAAACATAGATGGTTTTGATGTTGACTAAGGTGAACCTATCCTAATGGACTGAGATACCGGTCTAACTAATATCAACACATCTGGCATAGACAAGGGAACCAGCGGGTGATAATCCTAACTCTAGGTCAACACAACTGGCATATACAAGGGCTCCAGTGGTCGACTTTATTGAATTTATTCCGGTTGGTCTGATGGTCTTTTTTATTTTTTTATTTTTTTTTTGTATCTCAATCACTCTATTTCACCCAATCACTTTATGTACACAAAGGGTTATTAAATCCCGAGAAATCTTCTCTTTTTCTTTCACCACAAGACACGGTCTTTCCTTCCTTTGCTGCTTCACCTTACACGTTTCTGGATTGTTTTAAACCTCCCAAATTGTCTCTGTGACGTAATAAAATCTTATGGGACAAATGTCTTCCCTTTTAATCCCACGTAACTTCCATGTAGAATCAAACAGGATCGAGTTTACTCCCCTGTTTCCGTAGATATTTTTCTTCCATATTGTTTTTGATAACTTCCAAAACTACGGAGATTTGATATCTTTTTTTTTTGCGTCTTCCAACAATCAGATGAATTTCTCAATATATAACTCAGTCGTACGAGAATATATCTCCCACGTACGTTCCATAAACCAAACCCGAGAAACTGACATCCCTGTTTCACGAGAAACCGATCAAGCCTTCAACCGCCTTCCCTGTTTCATCCAACTAGGCCCATATGTACCAAATCCACAAAGAAATCCGAGATACCATTGCCAGAACCCAATACAGTGAAGTACGCTGTTACTGGAATTTCAAACCATATTTCCCGCATATTTGCTAACTTTGAACCGTGAAGAAGAGATGCCCCCTAACCTCTGATGAGGTGTCTTTATCAGCTGGGTGCCCTGGGGTGCAAATAGCAAGTGGATGCCCCTTAGTAAGTGAGTGCCGCTTATCCAAATGAGGGGTGCCTTTAGTGATTTTCTCCCACGAGCGCAAATACAACTTTTCGAGCCAATTTCACCGCAAATGCTTATTCCTTCAAAAACACCTACAAAGACATAAAAAACCATAATAAATACAAAATTGAGCATTAAAAATACATAGAATTGAGATCATATCAGACACGAAAATGTGTCTATCAAATACCCCCAAACTTATTATTTGCTCGTCCTCGAGTAAATCAAAAATAAAATCCTAACTCATTGTCGCAGGCATCGTCGATTGCATTTAGCGTATGCAATAAGCCTTTAAACCCCTAGGTGTCTCTAGTGGCGGAGTGTTGTCTCCGGAGGGCTTACCAGAGGTATACCCACAAAACCTTTATACTCCAGACCCTAGCTATCTACACAGAACCTTGGAAGGCACTAAAGAATCTCCTTGGTTGGCATACTTATTGACTACAGGAGGAAGTACCCTGATGCGAAATTCCAATTGTTGTACACGAGTTCGCACTCAAGCATACTAAAATTCATATAAAGTGACAGAGCTCTACTCAGATAGTCGCATCCAAACTCAGAATCAAACAAATCACATGGATAGATTAAGAAGATGTATATAGAAAAACATAGATGGTTTTGATGTTGACTAAGGTGAACGGTGTTTCTCATATCTGTCTGAAGGCCACTTCCATAATGAACCTATCCTAATGGACTGAGATACCGGTCTGACTAATATCAACACACTGGCATATACAAGGGTACCAATGGTCGATAATCCTAACTTTAGGTCAACACAACTGGCATATACAAGGGTTCCAGTGGTCGACTTTATTGAATTTATTCCAGTTGGTCTAATGGTCTGGTCCCAATTTCTCTCTCTCTTTTTTTCCAACTTTTTTTTTTTATTTTATGGCTATCTCAATCACTCTATTTCACCCTAGCAATGGTAACAACTTGAATCGTGAGCCCCACCTAATCACTTAGAGAAACATATTTTAAAAATATAAAAAATAAAAATAGAAGTGAAAAGGACTCAATGAGACATGGCGAAACTACCATGTTATTTCTAACACCTGAGCTCTGTGCTTTTATGAATAGACTCTTTAGATGTTTCCATCTAATCAGATTGGTTCCTCAACTCCTATAACCAAGATGCTTCCATCCACTTAGATTGGTTAGTGCCATCCTAAATAAACATAAATTTCTAGGCTCTGGAGTTTATTTATTGCAACTAAAAAGTTTCTCCCATACCCCCAAACTTAAATCTAACATTATCCTCAATGTTCTAAAGATAAAATTAAAACCATATGAACAAGGAGAAACTGTTACCATTAGAAGCAAAAGAGTTAAGGAAAGATATTACTGTATTGCATGATATTGGGTTACCTCCCAAGAAGTGCTAAGTTTAAAGTCTTCAGCCAGACTAAGAAAGGATTAGTCACCTTATAGAATCATAAAGTAATAGCCAGAATAACTACGGATCACCAAAACCAAATAGAGCTATCACAAGTAAAGGGAATATGCACCATGCCAAGAAAGTTAACAAATAAAGCACACCCTTGTCTAGTTTCATGTATAAGACAACTACATCTAGCTGCGGTTCAGGTTCAGGTTTTATAACTGGGTCTAGATAACATATTTTCCTGGGTTGCATTTCCTCAAAAGTTAGATCTGAATGTTCAGGTTCTAGAGTCTGGAAAAACTCAAAATAAAAACTTAGAAGCACATAACAATAACCTAAATAATTACGGATCCTTAAAGTCAATCAAATTTGACTTACACAACTGACCACAAAGAGAGTGGTGGTCTTCCTTAAACAAATATGTCGACCCTAATCTCCTAAAGTAATTAGGTTTAGTCTAGAAACTTAATATCTGACACATTTGAATTTCGTAAGTTCCCACAATTGGAGAAAAGGTTTTTGGTGGGAAAACAAAGTCAATCGAGGTATCGTAGCCTGGTTTAACCAAATCAACCAGAGGATGGGTTTCTAACAACTGAACTTCTTTCTGGACATCATTAGGTTCAGGAAAACGTGTATGAAGATAATCTTGTAAAATGGTTGAGGCGTATATTTTAAGTTCCAAGTAAGGTACCTTTGTAAGAGTTAAAGCACATGGAGAATAAAAATCACCCCCAAACTTAGAGTTTTCAGTGTCTCTATAAAGACTAGTCACAACTTCCCTAGTTTCAAGGTCATCAGATTCCTGAAAATGGTCAATTGATTCTTCTAAGTCAGGAACATCCTCACTCATCTCTAAGATTTCATTTTGTTTTTCTAAGACTAATGTTTCTAAATCGCTAGACTCGAAAACAATATTCTCAGGATAAACCCGCTCCTCTAAACTATCGTCGCCTTCGTAATCAAAAAGAAATACTACATCATCTAAGGAAGTCTTATCTTTTGTCAAATCCTCGTCCTTTTGAATAGGTGAATAATTATTAAAATTATTTGGATTTGAACTAGAAATAATATTATCATTATGAAGCTCAGTTGGAGTAACAAATTCCTGATCACTATGCCTAAATATTTCAGATTCTTCATCAGCACTATCCTCATCATAATCATAATAACATGAAAATGGTTGAACCTCATCTAAAGTATTGCTTCCAATTATATCCTTGTCATCTTGATTATGTAAATAAAAAAATTCCTCACTTTCAAGGTTGATTTTTGAAGCAATGTATTGGCAATTCGGTGTAATTCGAGCAATTCTTTCTTCCGTCTCTAACTCAAGCCTACGTGTTGACTCAGAAAACTCACGTGTTGACTCAGTTAACTTACATGTTGACTCAGCTAACTTCCTGAGGTTATCTTCTAAAGAAGGTTCACTCATTGTTACAGTTCTTTCATCTATAACTAAGTCATCTGTGTCCGCTGACTTGTGTGTCGACTCATGTAACTTACGCGTTGACTCAAGTATCTTACGTGCCTCATTTAGAGAAGAGGAATTATAAGAATTTTTCTCGTATGACCGGTATTCATGTGAATAGTAATTGGGCTCATCATGGTATGAGCCATAATCTTCAAAAGGTTGGCATTCCCAACCACTATTCACACTATGGTCAAAGTAATGTCCATTTGAAAATCAGTCGGATATTCGTTGTGTTGGCGCTATTGTAATACCAATTCTACATTCTCAACACAAAATAAACCCACTGACAGGGGATTCATGGGTGGATAGAACCTTACCCCCCGTACCAGACGGGCGATGAACCGTTGAAGTCGACTCAGGCCGCCGACTCCAATGTCAGTGTACGAACCCGAGGGGCCGAGACGGTAGCGTATCGTCGTCCTTCCCTGTAACAGTTTTATTTAAATGAACCCTTTCTTAGGGGTTTTAAAAATAATAATGTCCAATGTCCAAAAATAAAGTCCAAAAAATGCCCAAAAATAAAAAGAAGAAATAAAAAATATAGCAATAAAATCCTAATCACAGTTTCTAAAAATAAAATAAAATATCTATATACAAAAATATTCTTCTTAACTCCTTTTGGATTCCTATTTTCTTTCCTTCTTTGGCTTCGCTTTTGTTTTCAACACTTTCTCCCTTTTTCTTTAGCTCAGCTCCAAATCTGAAAAAAAACAAGAAATACCAAAAGGCGTAAAAAAGAACAAAAATAAAAATAAAACCTAAAACAAATCTATACACAAGTCCGCGTCGGCGGCGCCAAAAATTGATCGAACTTTAGATAGTGGTAAATAGAGCTTTCGTTCGCTCGGACTTGATGAATTGATTTTAAAAATTAATAAACTAAAATAAAAGAAAAATCTATACAAAATATTGTCACAGGACGAAGAGAGTTACTGGGACTAGGATTTCGTCGAATTCATAACATAGGGTTCAATTTATTTATTCTCAACAATTAAAGCTCAATAAAAAAAATTAAAATGGACTCTGATTTTGCCAAGATAGATTCTCAAAAGATTAATTGTAAATCCTAAGCATGATGTATCAAAACATTTAAGCTAAGCATACCTCATCAAATTAAATGACAACCAATTAATTCAAATCATACTTCAATTAAAATTAATGCAAAAGTCTTAAAAATAATTAAATAATTTTACCCATGTATGAAATTCGTCTTCCTCCATCGTCCCAGTGTCGGGGTTTAGCTCATCATGTTGGAAACACGCTCAAAGTATGATTTCATTGCTCAGAAGGTGTTCACAATAATGAAATGGAAGAAAAACAATTAAAATCGGGTTTGTGACAGTTATATTTGTTACAAACCGAACTGTTACAAAGAATGATAGAAATGAAGTATCGCAGGTACTGTAGCAATACGACTGTCTTTTATGGTCTTATGTTCTTCGTGTTCTTCTTCACCAACAGAATGGTTCATCTCTGCAACTCTGATTTCTCCTCCAATTTTGTCCCCTGACTCTCCATCTTCCTTATGAGACTCGCACTTCCCCTTTTATACATAACAACGCACCAAAATATCTCTCAATCAGTCCCAGAAATCTTATTTTACTCGGCAGTAAAGAAAATTATTCTCCGGATATTTTCTTCCCTTTCTTCTCTTCCCACGTTGTCAACCAGTGCTGAATCTTCCCAAATTAACTCTTTCACGTTTCCTCAGCGACCAAACTCTATCCAAACACGAGTAACACACATCTAAAAAAACTGAAATTACGTGATTATCTTATCTGCACACGTACTCCCCTGTTTGACTTCAAGTCCATGTTGCGGCTCAATTTCTTCAATTCTGATGGACTTACCAGTCCTGTTTATCTGCAATAGACCCAATCCAATCGATAGTAGAGTTTTAATCTCCCTAGAAGTCGTCCAAAACCAAAACAGCAAAGTCGGGTTTTTAAGAAACACACAAGTCCCTGATTTCTTTAATCTGAAACTCCGGACAAATCTAATCCAATCCATTGATCGTACCCTGCCTGTTGATCTTAATCAAGTCGTCACAAGCAATTTCAGCCATTGAGTCTGCTTAAATCACCTACAAAACACAAACCCTAATATCTGCCAGTGACGAACACAATTTCCCGCTAAAATAGGAAATTCAAACGAAGAGGAAGGTTATCCCTTATCCAACAGTTAGGGAGTGAATATCATCTGGGTGCCCCTTAGTAATTGAGTTTCCCTTATCCAAAATTTGGGTTCGAATAGTAGGTGTCCTCCGGGTGCCTTTATCAACTTTTCGAGCCGTATTTTCCAAAAACACCTACAAACACATAAGACACCATTATTATTACATAATCGAGCACTAACAATACAGAATATTGAGAACAAAATAGACACATAAATGCGTCTATCAATAACAATGAGAAAACAAGTATTCTCAATCATTGTTATATAGTGTCATAATATTATTACACAACATCAAAGTTCAATTGTATCACAACTTCGACAATAATACTATAGTGATATGTATCACTCCCCCTTAGTCAATACTCCATCTCACATGGAAACCACTCCCCCTTACATAATGATCCGAAAACCATATGTATTTGTAGTGTGAACTACGTATTAATTCTCCCCCTTTTTGTCAATAAAATTGTAAAAGGTACGAAAACGGGATCCTAATGAAATTTTCAAAAGAGACATTTCATGACCAAAAGAAAGCATATATCAACTTGTTTAGATGCAATCATAAAGCCGAAGCTAAATGCTTTCATCAAGGAGTTTATAAAGATACAAGATAACCCATATAATATTCCACAGCCGCATTCCCCACAAAGATTTGGCAATTAAGCACAAGTTCAATTAAGAACTCTCCCCCATAAAATGTCATTCCCGAAAGAACAACAAGAGCGACCTTAGTTTCAAAAGAAAAGAAGGATTTCTTTGGACATAACAAATCACATATGAATATGAATTTGAATCCAAAAGTACTCAATTAGATTAATCACAAGAGAACCCATAATAATCTAATCAGAAATATACAACCAAATTAACCATAAAAAGTGATGAATTTAATTGATCATGCTCGACATAAGAGAACTTACGGAGCCTCACTGTAATACATAGAATTATGGATCAGGGAAGATCAATACTGCGGAATATACAAGGATTCATTCTATTTTCCATCACTATTTGCACAATGACATATATAATCCTTGTCAACAAAAGATTTTAACCTATCTTCCATCAATAAATGACATAATAGGCTTCAAACTTTTGTGTTGTCAAAAGTCCATTCATTGTTTTATCAATACATGATATCGACATATGAAATACTTAACTTTTGACAAGGTATGGGACAATCACAGTTCACGGACGCAAACACACATATTCGATAACAAATTGCAATATATGAAACCATAAAGATTAATACTGCAAAAATCATCTTCCAAACAAGTTTATAATTTAAACAAATAAACCTAAAAACATGAAGATGAAAACGTTGGACATAGCTATGTGTAATCACAATACTGGCTATTCCAAACTCTAGTTATTCTTCTAAACAAAACATGAAAATAAAAGATTTACTAGGTAATAATAAAAACTCCTATAAAGATTTTCACTTACTTTGAATACTCTTCTCATATTCTTTGTATTCATCAAGCTCATCTTCGATCAGATCAATTCTAGATTCCAGATTATCCATCTTTTCTTCAAGTCTCTTGGAAGATGTTTCAAGTTCACTTTTTAGGGGACGAACTTGTTCCAAGACGAGATTCAAGGTTAAAGAGAGCTTATCAAAATGAGAAACAGAGATTTTTCCGTCCAGAGAAGAACCATGATTCTCAGGGTTCATCACATTATCATAAGAATCAAACCGTATCTTCTTAGATGGAAAGAGAACAGTCCAAACATCACTTTCTTTGCTTGAAAGACTTGAAGAGGACATGATATAAGACATAGATGAAATGTTTATGCTAAGGAGAAAAACTTCATTTTAAAATGAGCTGAGGATAGGAAATAAATATCCAAAAATACCTTTGACCAAAACCCTAACAGAAATTGGTTACCCTCAGAAGGGGTCTTAAGGAGGAAACCGTTTGAAAATATAAACAGTTCTAAGCTAAAATAAATTGAAACAATCAACAAAAATATTTCATCACAACCCTCTTGAAGATTATAATTTTTGTCTAAGAGGGTGTTGATGGTGGTTTTTAGTTCAAGGCTATAATTGTAAAACCAGTTTTTAATGCGATGTCACCCTGCAAGGGGTAAAGCCATTTGAAGAGCGACGAGTGCAAAAAATCCTCCTCGCTCATTGATATATTCAATATATATATATGAAATTCACTCAGAATGGTGCACGTATTAGCAATCCCAAATATTCTGTGAATTCTATTTTTGCCAGCATTACCAACTAATGCATGACTTGCCTAGTAGTTGCATATGTTATGTTCCCGGCTGAACTCTTATTATTAACATAACATGACGATTGAGTGTTCACTCTCAACAGAGTAGCATGAATCTCCCGAAGTGCCAGTATTGAGATCTGCATGAAAATACCCACACATGCTACATCACTCTCTGACAAAGATATTTTCGTATCGACGTTTTTAACAAAAGACAGCTCGATCAAACATGTTTAATTTCCTTAGGGGGAATCTAGACTTTCCATATCAGTCTCAGAAACGATCACGACCACACAATTTTGCCTCGCAATTCAACAAGCCTGGACAAGCCCCGGCGGAAATAGGCAACCATCATGATGACCGTCGGCGGGCCCACCAATGCCCCAACTGATCGCACCTTTCCCAAACGCATCCCAGCGTTGTCAAACGCCAACCCTAAGTAGGGTGGTCACGCTGTTGAAAGAAGCTCGAACGAGCATAGACTGTCTAAAACAGTCTTAAAAGCGTCACAACCGTCCAACTTTGCCAGCCTGGTTGGACGGCTTGGATTACTCCATGAGTGATTAGGGAAGTGATAGGTGCCAAATATTGCATTATTTATTATCATTTTATTGGCACTTATCCCATTTTGTATGCCTTTAATTCTATTTTTATGCAAAATTTTGTATTTTACTCTCCTCAAGGATAAATATTTTATTTCACTTAATTTTGCATTTTTAGGTACCAAATAAAGGCTAGATGAGTTGCGGAGCGAATAACGCAAAGACACGGAAAAAGCCGAGAGGAATCACGCAAGGAAGCTGCGAAGAATGTTGTGCGCAAGACCAAAAAGATGAAAATGGGCTTAGAAGAAAGAATTGCCCTTAAGAGAAAGAAATAGGCTTAGCATATCCCAAGCCCATCTCAACCCAAAATGCTAACCCAAAAACCCAAGTCCGTTTCTTTCCTAGCCGTTGGATTCGGTCCATCATCTCTTCATCTTACGGCTTCATCTCACTGGACATCAAGATAGCTGCCTCCGCTTCACACTACAACACCTACCTTTTCCCTAACCAAACAAACCGTAAACTCTTTTCTATCGGGTTCTTCCTTCTTCCCCCTTTCTTCTTCTCTCCAACCATCATCTCCCCCAAATCACTCAACCACCACCACTCGAGCCATCATCACTTCTAACAACCAAGACCTACCTTTCTAGCCACTTATAACATCACCTCCTAATCGTTTCATCTCACAGGAACCCTAGGTTAGGAGTTGATGAAATAGGTGAGGTTAGAAGATAAATCGAAGGCATGGGTAGCATCAGCAGACGAGAAGGAAGCATGGGTGAGAGCTATCAGTCGTTTTCAGAGATTAGGTAAGGATTTTTTGTAAAACCCTAATTTCATAAATTGGGGATTTTTGGGGAAAGTTAGTGTACGTCTAATTAGGGGCATGGGTGAAAGTTTTCGAGTAGTTTTCAATGTATTAGGTGATTTAATCTCACTTTTTGTCAGAACCCTAGTTCACTGTTTTGGGGATTTTAGGTTAAAAATTATTGTTTGTATAAATAGTTGTGTGGGTGTGTAATAGAATCATCCTGGGCTAGCCAGTGAACAGCATGCTTTGAGTTATAAATTTTACTTCTTAAAAATTGCAATATTAATTTAATACTTGATATATTTTCACCTTGACTGTGTATGTTGTTATGATGATATTTTTGAGTATGTCTACACCTGTGAAGATGATGATAATGGTCATGTATATGTTCTAATTTCATCTGCTAGGGATTTGAGGAAGCCCTAACTTACTGTTATGTATTACACTATGATTATGTTGTTCTTGATTGATAAACAAGTTTAGGAAAGAATCAAAGTTAGTAAATCATCATTCTACTCTCACATTGTATGTTATGAATACATGGTATGTTATGAATACATTGTAGTTAGACTTATAGCATGTTGATAAAACTACAACTCATGTTCAACCAGACCACTCTTAATCCTTAGACTAGTTGTGTCTTAACCAAGACAATTAGTGCTTTGGAGTCATACTTTAGTTGATTTGATCTTTCTATAGGAGAAACTCCTTAGATGTAGAGAACCAAGAATGAAATCTTAATCCTTGCATCTTATAAGGCAAGAATAGCATAATCTAGTGAATACATGGTGTAAGTTAGAGGTGGACTTAATAACCCTAGTAACTCAATCCTTTTTATCAACTTTTGTCACTAGCTCCTTTGAATTCAGTTAACTTTTGAAACTTAGAGAAATTTAGCAAATCCTCCAAGTCCCTGTGGACAAAACCCTTATTTACTTTTTCTTGCTTCAACTTCCCTGTGCACTTGCAGGCTATTTTAGGTACTTCTTTTCCTTTCTACCAGGAAGTGCTAGCACGTATACCTCGATCGGTCTGTCCACGGCAAGACCATAAGGCAATAAATCGTTTCCCAAAACTATGGCAGGCGTGATGCTTCTAAACCCTGATTTGGGTCGCGGAAGTATATTAGCGTTTTGAATCGATCACGACCATCAACTTAGCCAGCCTATTTGGATGGCTTAGATCGCGTCTTGGACGATCAGGGAAGTGCACACGAGTTCACCGCTGGCCCAACTCTATTCTTGTTCGATCGACTTACCTGTGGGAGGTCAATGAAGCATCGAATTGCTCGATCGAACTAGAGTAGTCGCGGCTGTCCAAAACCCTAATTTGCGCTTTGCGACAATATATTTCTGTCGCAAATTGATCGTGGCCGCTCATCTTCGCCGACCGAATCGAGTGGCCTAGATCCGATTTTGATGTACCAAGAGATGTAGGCATGCACGTTGGAGGCTCGTCTCCACGCATGCCCAATCGGTCCATTCGAATTAAAACCTAGTGCTTGGATTCGACTAGCCAAAGAAGGGACGTCCGCACCCTAAAATTATATCAACGGCGGCAAACATCTGCCGCAAACCATCTCGTCCGTCCAACTTCGCCATCTTGGTCGGACAGTTTGGATTAGATATTAGGCGATTAATGAGGTACCTCAATGATCACCAACTGCCACTCTGTCATACAGAGAAATCAGACAAGTGATGGCTCATTCAGGCGGCCTTCAAACGATCACCCAAAGGTGGTCGAACATGCTGCCATTTTAAGACGCTCAATCCGAAACTTATTTGATAAGCACTAAGACAACGATTCTTCATGCACGTAGATTGTCTTGAGATGCCTGCTTAAAAGAGATGCTTTACATGCATCGAACACATACGATACTTAATGTCGGCCTCACAAAACAACTTAGTTGTTTCACCTAATAGCACTGTATGTTATTCTTTGAGGCAAGTCCCACGACTTGACCCACTTACTCGAGACATCAAACATGTCACAAACTGGGGGATACTTACTGGGGTATTGGTCTGGCGGTTTACAGCGTGCGGCGTGCAGCGCGCCCATTATGAGAATGTCTCAGGAAAGGACGGACGGTTGACAACGATGAGAGTAGTGGACGAAGATGTGACCACGTGATGATCACCACTTCTTACACGGCCCCACTGCTCCACTACTTAACCTCCTCCACTTCCTACGAGATCAGGGTTGCGCTCAAATGACTTGTATAAATAGGTTTTCAACCTATTTCAACAGGGGAGAACACAAGTGTTATCAACACAAGTATCCAAAAAACACCAAGAATCGAAAGCTTACATTCTGCAAGCCAGTTCCACATTCTGATACAAGTCATAAACAGCCACACCTTCATAATTCAACATTCTGATCTCAAACACCGTCTTCGCTTCCCTCCCTAAGATCAAACCCTTCTCCTTCACTTTGTGGCCGAATTGAATCTGGAACGGCCATTTCTTGGTTTAGGCCAGAGTCTTACAGATTGATCTCTCGAATATAAAAGTACTCCCGTGCAGTGCATTGTTTAGGGTTTGAATTCGTTTCTCATCAACACACCCAAATTTACCAAAAACAGCATAACCAGTTTTTACCCTCAAATAACTGGCGACCACGGTGAGAGATTTATCTCTCGGTCGTGAAGTCGATTTTTCAATACCCAATTCGATTTTCCTGATTAAAAATGGTGGATCTTAGGTCTGGATCGGCAACCAATTCCGATGGAACTAGCATTGACAACACTCTCGGCGTTGATGTCCCTGTCAGTGACGCTACCGTACAACCTATCAATACGATCAATGCATCCCGTGTAACTACGTCCTCTACAACCAACACCAGCGAAGCAGGAGATATTCCCTCAGGCGTTACACCTCCAATCACCAGAGACAGAGTCGCTGCCGCCACCCTCATTGTTTCTTCAAGTGTGACGCTCCTAGTTATCACCAGAGCTGTTGTCACTCCACCATCATGACGAGAGACCGGAGGGGCCGGAGGAAGCCAACCCCCTATTACCATTGTTGATCTGATGGAAGGACAAGAAATTCTTGCTAAGGCTCAGACGGACATGACCACAACTCAAAAGGAGCGAAACAATGAACATCCGAATGATTAGTCAAGGGATCCAGAATTCGGGCGTTAGATTGTCATAAACCAAATGTGATTGAACATCAATTGGTGGAGTTGTCCATTAATGCTTTTTGGGGACTCTGTTCACAAAACCATGTAATCT
This sequence comes from Papaver somniferum, assembly GCF_003573695.1. NCBI lineage: Eukaryota > Viridiplantae > Streptophyta > Magnoliopsida > Ranunculales > Papaveraceae > Papaver > Papaver somniferum. The sequence continues at coordinate 46,947,949 of NC_039368.1, forward strand.
ATGATGGAGCATGTGTGAGATTCTCTATTTCTCCAAGGTGCAGCGCCGAGATATATTTCCAGCCCTCAACCGTGTTGCGTTGGCGCTTCGACCTTTGCTCCAGGAGCCGCTTCAACGTTTCACTCCAGGGACCGCTTCAACATTCTCTCCAGAAGCCGCTCCGCTTCAACTTTTCGCTCCAGAAGCCACTTTGCTTCAACTCTTCGCTCCAGGAGCCACTTCAACGTTTCACCTCCAGAAGTCGCTCCTCTTAAACGTTTCGCTCCATAAGCCGCTTCAACGTTCTCTCCAGAAGCCTCCACTCCTTCCCTCCAAGGTTCGTTCCCGTAGTCACCACTCCTCCCTGTCAAGGATTGTGATCGCAGCCAGCTAAGTCTCTTCTGATCACACCTTCTGCCAAGAACCGCTGCTGTTCGTTCGTTGCTACCATCCAGAGATTCACCATAACAACAAGCACTACAAATAATATTTCTTCCATGTGATGTTCCAAGCATCCCATCCTGGAGAGTACAATAAGCTTGTGTCAAATCACAGAGGTTTGGATTCAAGGTGGTACAACCAAAGCAAGCTACACTTGAGGACTGAAGCCTCCTTCAAGTTTAGAAGTTTAAACGGAGTCACCGCCTTACCAGAGAATACAATGGAAGCACATCTTCCACGAGAAAATAAGCTCAGGATAATTACACACGAGGATTTTTGTCACGTTTCTTACTCACAGGAGAGCCTGAAACACCCAAAGCCCAATCATGCGCGAAGGACATGCCTAGCGGAGACAGAGCTAAGTAACTATCCTTAAACTAAATGTCTTATATCTATTAGGCATGTCAAATAAATTTTAAATCTCTTAGTGTTGAGATGTTCAAATTCCTCAACACTCACCATTGTGTTGCCAGGAAAACTGCCTCAACACATTTTTCCTCTTAGCGTTGAGACGTGAAAAATCCTCAACACTCTCCATTGTGTTGCCAGGAAAACTGCCTCAACACATCTCTCATCTTAGTGTTGATACGTTCAAATTCCTCAACACTCACCATTGTGTTTCCAGGCAAACTGCCTCAACACATCTCTCCTCTTAGTGTTGAGACGTTCAAATTCCTCAATACTCACCATTGTGTTGCCAGGCAAACTACCTCAACATATCTCTCCTCTTAGTGTTGAGACATTCAAATTCCTCAACACTCACCATTGTGTTTCCAGGCAAACTGCCTCAACACATCTCTCCTCTTGGTGTTGAGGCATACCAATTCCTCAACACCACTATTGCGTTGTCAGGCATACTGCCTCAACATGTTTTCCTCTTAGTGTTGAAACGTGCAAATTCCTCAACATCACAACTGTGTTTCCAGGCATGCTTCCCCAACACATCCTTTCTCTTATTGCTGATACATGCAAATTCCTCAACATTCACTATTGTGTTGCCAGGCATGCTGCCTCAACACATCCTTTCTCTTAGTGTTGAGACGTGCAAATTCCTCAACACTCACTACTATGTTGCCAGGCATGCTGCCTCAACACATCCTTTCTCTTAGTGTTGAGACGTGCAAATTCCTCAACACTCACTACTGTGTTGCCAGGCATGCTGCCTCAACACATCCTTTCTCGTGTTAAGACGTGCAAATTCCTCAACACTCACTACTGTGTTTCCAGGCATGCTGCCTCAACACATCCTTTCTCTTAGTGTTGAGACGTTCAAATTCCTCAACACCACAACTGTGTTGCTAGGCATGCTGCCTCAACACATCCTTTCTCTTAGTGGTGAGACGTGCAAATTCCTCAACATTCACTACTATGTTGCCAGGCATGCTGTCTCAACACATCCATTCTCTTAGTGTTGAGACGTGCAAATTCCTCAACACTCACTACTGTATTTCCAGGAATGTTGCCTCAACACATCCTTTCTCTTAGTGTTGAGACGTGCAAATTCCTCAAACATTCACTACTGTGTTGCCAGTCATGCTGCCTCAACACACCCTCCTCTTGGTGTTGAGATGTGCAAATTCCTCAACACCACTATTGTGTTGTCAGGCATACTTCCTCAACACGTTTTCCTCTTAGTGTTGAGGCATGCATATTCCTCAACACCGCTACTGTGTTGCCAGGCATGCTGCCTCAACAAATCCTTTCTCTTAGTGTTGAAACGTGCAAATTCCTCAACACTCACTATTGTGTTGCCAGGCATGCTGCCTCAACACATCCTTTCTCTTAGTGTTGAGACGTGCAAATTCCTCAACACTCACTATTGTGTTGCCAGGCATGCTGCCTCAACACATACTTTCTCTTAGTGTTGAGACGTACAAATTCCTCAACACTCACTACTGTGTTTCCAGGCATGCTGCCTCAACACATCCTTTCTCTTAGTGTTGAGACGTGCAGATTCCTAAACACGCACTACTGTGTTGCCAGGCATGCTGCCTCAACACACCCTCCTCTTGGTGTTTAGATGTGCAAATTCCTCAACACCACTATTGTGTTGTCAGGCATACTGCTTCAACACGTTTTGCTCTTAATGTTGAGATGTGCAAATTCCTCAACACCACTACTGTGTTTCCAGGCATGCTTCCTCAACACATCCTTTCTCTTAGTGTTGAGACGCGCAAATTCCTCAACACTCACTACTGTGTTTCCAGGCATGCCGCCTCAACACATCCTTTCTCTTAGTGTTGAGACGTGCAAATTCCTCAACACTCACTACTGTGTTTCCAGGCATGCTGCCTTAGCACACCCTCCTCTTGGTATTGAGACGTGCAAATTTCCGACACCACTATTGTGTTGTCAGGCATACTGCCTCAACACGTTTTCCTCTTAGTGTTGAGACGTGCAAATTCCTCAATACCATTACTGTGTTGCCAGGCATGCTGCCTCAACATATCCTTTCTCTTAGTGTTGAGACGTGCAAATTCCTCAACACTCACTACTGTGTTGCCAGGCATGCTGCCTCAACACATCCTTTCTCTTAGTGTTGAGACGTGCAAATTCCTCAATACTCACTACTGTGTTGCCAGGCATGCTGCCTCAACACATCCTTCCTCTTAGTGTTGAGACGTGCAAATTCCTCAACACTCACTACCGTGTTGTCGGGCATCACCGCCTCAACACATCATAGTACTGATGGCTCCACCACCTCAACACCCATCTTTGTATTCAAGGATCAACTTCCTTAACACTCATCAGTCGAGGCTCCACTAGCTACATCATTTTAGTGTTCTCGGCCTCAACGTACCAGAAAGGTGATTGCTACTTGATTCGACGTTTCATTAAACATGTTCTGCTCAAAGGCCAAGACGACCTATCTTTACTGGTAACGTCTGTTTACTCTTCTCATGATTTCTATTTCCGTCTGTCACCATCTATTGCTTACCCCGCAACAATGTCACAGTTACGTGCTAAGCATGGGACTTAATGTTGATGGTGGTTTTTAGTTCAAGGCTATAATGGTAAAACCAGTATTTAATGCGCTGTCACCCTGCAAGGGGTAAAGACATTTGAAGAGTGATGAGTGCAAAAAACCCTCCTCTCTCATTGAGCAATTCAATATATATATATATGAAATTCACTCAGAATGGTGCGCATATTAGAAATCCCAAATATTATGTGAATTCTATTTTTTCCAGCATTACCAACTGATGCATGACTTTCCTAGTATTTGCATATGCTATGTTCCTAGTCGAACTCTCATTATTGACATAACATGACGATTAAGTGTTCACTCTCAGCAGAGTAGCATGAATCTCTCGAAGTGCCAGTATTAAGATCTGAATGAAAATACCCGCACATGCTGCATCACTCTCTGACAAAGAGATTTTCATGTCGACGTTTAACTAAAGACAACTCGATCGAACATGTTTAATTTCCTCAGGGGGATCTAGACTGTCCATATCAGTCTCAGAAACGATCAGGGCCACACAATTTGGCCGCGCAATTCAACAAGCCTGGCCAAGCCCCAGAGGAAATAGGAAACCATCAAGATGACTGTCGGCGGGCCCACCAACGCCCCAACTGATCGTACCTTGCCTAAACGCATCCCAGCATTGTCAAACGCCAACCCTAAGTAGGGTGGTCACGCTGTTGAAAGAAGATCGAACGAGCATAAACTGTCCAAAACAGTCTTAAAAGCGTCACAGCCGTCCAACTTTGCCAGCCTGGTTGGACGACTTGGATTAATCCATGAGTGATTAGGGAAGTGCTAGCACGCACACTGGCGGCCAGCTTTCCCCCATTCGATAGGTCTGTCTACGACAAGACCATAAGGCAATAAATCGTTTGCCCAAACTATGGCAGGCATGATGCTTCTAAACCCTGATTTGGATCGCGGAAGTACATTAGCGTCTTAAATCGATCACGACCATCCAACTTAGCCAGCCTGTTTGGATGGCTTAGATCGCGTCTTGGACGATCAGGGAAATGCATACGAGTTCACCGCTATCCCAACTCTATTCGTGTTCGATCTACTTACATGTGGGAGGTCAATAAAGCATCGAATTGCTCGATCGAACTGGAGTAGTCGCGGTTGTCCAAAACCCTAATTTCCGCTTTACTGCAATATATTTCTGTCCAAATTGATCGTGTCCACTCATCTTCGCCGACCGAATCGAGTGGCCTAGATCCGATTTTGATGAACCAAGAGATGTAGGGATGCACGTTGGCAACTCGTCTCCACGTATGCCCAATAGGTTCGTTCGAATTAGCACCCAGTGCTTGGATTCGACTAGCCAAAGAAGGGACGTCCGCACCCTAAAATTATATCAACGGCGACAAACATCTGCCGCAAACTATCTCGTCCGTCCAACTTCGCCAGCTTGGTCGGACTGTTTGGATTAGATATTAGATGATCAATGAGGTACCTCAATAATCATCGGCCGCCACTCTGTCATATAGAGAAATCGGACAAGTGATGGCTCATTCAGGCGGCCTTCAAACGATCACCCAAAGGTGGCCGAACATGCTGCCATTTTAAGACGCTCAATCCACAACTTATTTGATAGGCACTAAGACAACGATGCTTCATGTACGTCGATTGTCTTGAGACGCCTGCTTAAAAGCAATGTTTTACATGCATCGAACACATACGATATTTTATGTCGGCCTCACAAAATAACTTAGTTGTTTCACCTAATAGCATTGTATGTTATTCTTTGCGGCAAGTCCCACGACTTGACCCACTTACTCGAGACATCAAACATGTCACAAACTGGGGG